>NC_139638.1:2212500-2457500 GCF_964638095.1 Poromitra crassiceps | reverse complement strand
ACCACCGACCTCTTTTATCCAAAGCGATTAGTGGACGACCCGCTCTACCTCCTGAGCTACAGCCGCCCCAGGGCGGGTCAGAACGCCAGCGCGCTGGAGCAGCAGGCGGAAGCAGTCCAGGTGGTGGGAGGCGGCGCTGATGTAGAGAGGAGAGTTTGTGAAGGTGTGAACGCTGTCTATGTCAACAGCAGGATGGAACCTCAGCATGGAACCTGATGAGTTCCTGCAGTTTGTCCACCCTTCCCGTCCTGGCAGCACAGCTGACCGGGGTGTCTGCGTAGCTTGTTCTGTATGGGTCGGCCCCGGCTTCCAGGAGGATCTGGATGCAATCCAGGTGACCGTTGAACATGGTTGAGTAGAGAAGTGTGTTACCCCACCACCAATCCCACTTATTGATCCACCTTCGGAAGCGCTCTTCTTGCAGCAGGGTCCTCAGTTTGTCCAGGTCTGCCTTAGCGGCATCGTGGAGCTGCCATTTGTCATGCTCTGCTCGAGCCAACATTTCTTCAGGGTTGTCACAGTAACACACAGAATGTCTTTGGCCCTGGGTTTCTCCAAAATGCTCTTTATACAAAACTGTTGAACATTGTGTCATCAGTAAAAATAATCAGTGGTGTCATAAATCACTGATGATGTCACTGTTTAGAATGTCCATCAGCCATTTGAGACACATCGTACACACATAGTCAATGTATGTGTACTACGCTGTGTCTCAAACGGAAGGCATTATGAAGGGACTGAATTGTGTTGAACATTATGACATCATAACATTATGACATCATAACATGACATCAATGACATTATGACATCATAACATTAATGACATTGTGACATCATAACATTATGATTGACTGATGACATCACTGATGACATCACAATTGCTTGATTGACATCTCTCACTGATGACATCACAATTGCTCGACTGACATGACTGACGACATCTTCTCTGACATCATCAGATTTGTGACATCACTATGGTAGTGACCTGGCCACCATCTAGAACTGTACATCAAGTGCTTTATGAGCTCATGTCTGTGACATCATCGGCCATGCCTTATTTAGACTCTGTCTCTTGTTTTGGATGTGCATACCACCCTGTTTGTTTTAACACACACATTTCCATTAAAAACCACACCGGACAAACAATTTTGGAGGTGATCGGAGCAACGGCGTATCTTGCAACTCCAGACAGACAGACAGACACGCCTCCAATTATAGTAGTAGGATTCAAAGACTATTAAACTTAGCAGATCCCCTCCAAACATGTTTTATGTATAAAGACTACACTTTGATGAATAATTTGTATCATATTGTTTTTCCACAAAAAAGGTGCAGATAAGGCATGGAAGCTGGGAAAGCGCGAGACGAGAGAGACAGATGTTACATCGTTTTTGTCTGCAGTGCATTAAAACTAAATGTAAGGAGTAGAAAGTACAGCTATTTGTGTTAAAATGTAGGGAGTAGAAGTAAAAAGTTGTCAGAAAAAATAAATACTCAGTAAAGCACAGATACCCGAAAATCCTACTTAAGTACAGTAACAAAGTATTTGTCCTTAGTTACTTCCCATCTCTGCTGGTCAGGCAACGGCTTGCAGGATGGCCCTCGGATTTCTGTCACACTCTAAACAATGGTTACATCTATTCAAAATGTCCCTGTCACACTGTAAACAAAACGGTTACATCTATTCAAATACAGTAATGTCCCTGTTGTTGACACATGTATAAACAAAACTGTTACATCTATTTCAAATACAGTATGTCCCTGTTGTTGACACATGGCACCAAAAACCGAGTTTGTTTCCTTTAATGGAGGCAACAGTGGCAGCAATCTTCTAAACAACTGAACGTTACACCATAACGGACATTGCTTTTTGATATCTAGACTGTTTATTAAGAGGTTGAATTGTTTTTTATGTGATGTTAATTTAAGTTTAATTTATCTTTCTGCTTTCTCTTTGTTTAATCTTCCAAGGATCTTGGCTGGCAGCCAGCTGGCCAGACGCCAATTGAAGATGGCTGCATATGGCTGTAGCCAAACTTTACCGTGTCCTCAGCTGAACAGTTCCCTACCATTTGGTCATAACCTACCATTATGACCAAAATGTCCTATTCATAACAATACCACAACACCCCAGGCAAAAGGGATATGCAAATGAAGAAGAGGTAGATAACCACATAAACATAAACAGCATTTCCTCTGCAGTCTTCATTCCACAAACACCTATCTATACGTGACAAAACAATGACTTTCTGTGTGTGTGTGTGTGTGTGTGTGTGTGTGTGTGTGTGTGTGTGTGTGTGTGTGTGTGTGTGTGTGTTGTGTGGTTTCCTAATTTCCCCGCGGGGCGAGTCAGAGCACCACCCCTCCCTTTCAGGACCCATGTCCTGTTTGTTTAGTCCCGCCCATGGATGATCCTCTCTCTGCCATTGGTTTACCTGTGCAGGATTTTGATTTGCTCTGTCTCCTCACACCAGGATGCAGCAGGTCTAACTGTTCCAGAGGATCACAGTGGACCCTAGTTGCCCAGGTAATATCAACACAATTTGCATAGAGACCTCAGATTTGTTTACCAACTGAACGAGACAGTAAGCCTTATGCCTCCTCTATTCCCTTTACAGACACTGATTTCTGCAGTAATGACGGCTCTATGCACAAAAGAAGTGAATGTACTCTTCCCAATCGCTCCCATCCTTTCCTTTGTGTTTTCATATTCAGGTGCCGAAAGAATCCTTGGGTCGTGTCGAGGTTAAGAGCACGCGCCTACCACTGGGTTCAATTCCCGGCAGAGGTACTTCCGCCTTGGTCACATGTTCGTACAGACACAATTGGCCGTGTCTGTGGGTGGGAAGCTGGTGAGGTATGAGTCCTGGTCGCTGCACTAGTGCCTCCTCTGGTCAGTCGGTGCGCTTGATCGGGGGGAGGGGAACTGGGGGGAATAGCGTGACCATCCCATGCACTACATCCTCGCTGTCAGGTCAAATGTCGCAGCTGGTGATTGTACATGTATTGGAGGAAGCATGCTAGTCGACAACTCCCCAGATTGGCAGAGGGGGTGGAGCAATGACGGTGACAGCCGGGGGAATTGGCCAAGTACAATTGGCAAATTGTTTTTAATGAAAATAAGTGAATGGACTTTTCCAAATCATCCTTTCCTTTGTGTTTTCATATTCAGGAGCCGAAAGAACCCCACCAATCAGGATCCACCTGACAAAAGGTCTTGCCGTTGACCCGTTGTTACTGTGACGTTACACCAGGTGCCTTACAAGATCATGTCTGCAACACTGATCACGAAAAACAACATACGTCAGATTTAACTGATGACAAGACACAGCATACGTCAGATTTCACTGATGACAAGACACAGGACACGTCAGATTTCACTGATGACAAGACACAGCACACGTCAGATTTCACTGATGACAAGACACAGGACACGTCAGATTTCACTGATGACAAGACACAGGACACGTCAGATTTCACTGACAAGACACAGGACACGTCAGATTTCACTGATGACAAGACACAGGACACGTCAGATTTCACTGACAAGACACAGGACACGTCAGATTTCACTGACAAGACACAGGACATGTCAGATTTCACTGACAAGACACAGCATACGTCAGATTTAACTGATGACAAGACACAGGACACGTCAGATTTCACTGATGACAAGACACAACACACGTCAGATTTCACTGACAAGACACAGCATACGTCAGATTTAACTGATGACGAGACACAACACACGTCAGATTTCACTGGGCCAAGTGATGATGTGATTTGCCTGGAGCAGCTTAATGTCCTAACAGGTTTGGTGTTTGAGGAAGGTGGTGAGTCTTCGTGAGAGCTGCCATGTGTTTGTTGAAGTAAATCCAACAGAATAGCTGGGTGTGGTGGTGGCAGTTTGACTAAGTAATCAATACTGTGTCCCCAACCTCTTATTGCTTCTAGTTAATCCCAGCATCCCATTGGAGGCAATTATGCTTTATCAGCCAAGCAGCTAAACGGGATGTATCCAAGGGGTGTGTGGACAAAATTCATCACAATCTGCCTGACACTTGGAGGAGGGCTTACGCAGTTTGTGCAATTCTGATTTTACTGAGATTATAGAGCTGACTTTGCTATTACAGTAATGATAACATAAGTACATTAAAGGGACTAAAATATCTAGTTTGTGTCTAGTTGCCATTTATATCATTTGTAAAATAAGCCTCTCTCTGAATGTCTCCCTCTAACTTTCCTTGACACACCATTCACCTGGTTTAGAGATTAGCTTCAGCATTGAATAGCTCTTTGGCCTGCTATTTGCATGGCGTTCCAGGTATATATTTGAATGCAGGATCTCTGGTCCCACAAGAGATTTTCACCTGAGGCTACAGAGTCAGTTAGTTATTCCACAACATCCTGCTCTGACGGGAAACTGACACAGAAAAACACACAGAAAGAACGGAACGCAGAGAAAAGCATGTTTACAGTGTGCCTCATCTCATCTCACTAAACAAACTCGTTTAGATACCGATGGCTGCACTGTGTCAGTGAAGTCACTGAATGTATTTTTTAATCAATTCTCGAGTGGTCAAAAATGGTTGCATCTAACTGCATCACGGCCTCTACTGAGAGGATTAGAGAAGCGTGGCAGGGGGAACTTGGTATTGATTTATCTGACATTATTTGGGAAAGGAGTCTGTCTGTGGTACAACTCTGCTCAGTTAAGAGCAGACATCAGCTGATCCAATTTAAAGTTGCTCACCGTCTTCACTATTCCAAGCATACGTCACACAAGTTCTTCCCTTCTGTCTCACAACTGTGTGACAGGTGTCAAGTGTCAGAGGGCACATTATCTCATGCCTACTGGTTCTGCCCTTCACTAACAGGATTCTGGGCCAAAATATTTGATTGGTACTCTAAGGCCTACACAATAACCCTCCAGTCGGAGGCAGAACTCCCCATCTTCGGCTGCTCTGAGTCCTCTCTGAACTTCCCAACAGCTGTGCAACAGTCTCTAACACAGGGGACAACTGTTGTCAAAAAACATATTCTGAAGGAATGGAAGTCGTCCTTTTCACCTTCTTTCCAACTGTGGTTGACGGACTTGACCTCTGTTATACGGATGGAGAGACGTTGATGAGGTTAGGGGTGACGGGTGACTCGCCTGGCTGGTTTCTCATGGACCCCTTGTGTAGGATCCCAGGAACAAAATCTCTCACAAGCACATAAGCACCTTATACGGCTGGTACTCACGTAATATTGAATGTCAATAATATATGTTTTTCTTTTCTTTTCCTGTGTCTGAGCGTGTTCGTTTGTCTTGTCTGTGTATTGTTCTGAAAAGTTTTAAATAAAAAATATTGTTACACCAAAACTGTGTAACAAATTGTATCAACTCAAAACTGCTGCAACAACTTAATAATTGGACATGGGAATGGTTGTTTTTTCATGTGGTGTATAAAGGCCCTTATACACTCTAAATCTTCAACAATCAAAACACAACATATATTGCATTTATGATGAGACAAACTTGACACACAGTGCTGAGCTGCATCTCAAATTACTCTTCAGGTTCTCAGCTTTCAGATGATGTGTACCACTTCTATGTGACATATACTGTTGACCTGCTACCTCACCCTTTATCCACCCCCCCCTAAAATATATATATATATTTTTTTTTGTGTGTGTCTGGTAGGGAGGGGTGAAGTGGACCCTAGGGATCAGCAGAATAATAACAGATTTTTTTTCTGTTTTCTCCCTTTATTTAATAAGCATTGATCAATTCACACATACTCCAGCCAAGTTATTTTACATTGTTCAACCACATCATATTTTAAATAAATTATACAAAACAAGTGATGCATTTTCGTTGTTATAGGATACATACACCCGCATGATGGAAACACATCTCCCACTCATCCAAATGTAAGCACATCTCTTAATATGACACATTCAATTAATATACTGGTTGAAGCACATTTGAACCATCAAGACTAAACATTAATTGCTACTTTATACACATTCGCTTTTCGCTGGAGTTAGATTGCCATCACGAAACGAAACAAATTATGCATTTTCCTTTGTATAATACGAAACAAGTGATGCATTTTCTTGCATCAAGCCCCCCCCCCCTGTTGTTATATAGGATAAATACATCCACATGATGGCAATACATCTCCAACTCATTCACATGTAAACACATATCTTAATATGAAACATTAAATTAATAGACTGGTTGAAGTAACTACATTTGAACCATCAAAACCAAACATGAATTGCTTCTTTATACATTAGCTTTTCGCTGGAGTTAGATTGCCATCTCTTGAAATGTGATGTCACAGTTTGCTGTACCTTTGTGCTTTATATATAATGGCCATCCAAAAGACATCATACCGCTAATATCAATAGCAACGTAGGCTATGGCTTTAGCAAAGTGCTGGCTCTCCTCATCATCACCACCTTGTCTTGTAGGTGTCCATCCTTCCTCACTTCAAGCCATGCAGACTCTCGTGGTGCCGGCGGAGATCCACCTTGCGTTGGAAGCCCTTGTCACAAATCTCACAGCCAAAGGGTTTGAAACCTGTATGTTTCCTACTGTGGGTAATGAGGTTGGAGCTTTGGCTGAAGGCTTTACCACACACCTGGCACTTGTGGGGCTTTTCACCTACATAAAACACAGAAAGAAAGAAAAAGAAACGCTCCGATGAAGAATCCACGTGTTACATCAAATCTTTCATCCCCCCCCTCCCCCGTATTTTTCTCCTATTTCTCCCCAATTGTACTTGGCCAATTCCACCTGCTGTCCCAGTCGTTGCTCCACCCCCTCTGCCGACTAGCCTAGATTAGCACATGCTTCCTCCGATACATGTGCAGTCGCCACTTCTTTTCTACTGAGAGCGAGGAGTTTCAACGGCAGAACATAGGCCATGGGAGGATCACACTATTCCCCCCCCGACCGACCAGAGGAGGCGCTAGTGCAGTGACCAGGACTCATGCCCCAACTGCGTCCCACCCGCAGACATGGCCAATCATGTTTGTAGGAACGTCTGACCAAGGCGGAAAGTACAACTGCTTTTACCTCTACATGAGCCAGACGCCCATGTTACATGTACATGAAATCTAGGATCTGTTTCAAATGGTTCCTCCTCTTCTGTAAAACCTTACAAAGCGTCACCTGTACCAGAAATAGTGCAGAGCGCCTGTACCATAAAGATAAAGTTAGTATTAATGTCCAGGGGCAAAGAATCAAGCCATTGTTCAGATTTGTCAAACATTCAACACATTGCAACAAATGCTGCCTGCATAGAGTTCCTCTCACAGAGGACTCCGCAAGGCAGGAAAACCAGATATGCAAATCCACCGGACATTTGTTTAAGTATCTTCTTCTGATTTATCAGCAGTTATATTCTCCCTATTCGGTGCACCTGGAAAGCTGATGAGTACAGTGAGAGAAGCTGAACAGAAGTCAACAGTTTTACGTGTCCTGTATTCAGAGATGTGGACTTGAGTCATTGTGACTTGGACTTGAGTCGACTCACTGTTTGGATGACTTGCAACTTGACTTGAAGAATAAATGACTTGAGACTTGACTTTGACTTGGAAGTTAAATACTCCTGAGTTAACTTGAGACTTGTTGACTCGACTGAATTGTGTTCATCAGTTAATATTAAATCAACGCTGTCAAGTGTGTGTGTAACGTTATTATCTGGTATGTGAGCAGTGAGCACAAACTGCGAATTACATTGTCTGACTCAGTCAAGCTCCTTGCTATGGCAACAGTCATGCTTCTCACTAGCCAACTGTTTTTTTACTCGCTATAAATTGGCCAATAATATCATTATTAGACAGGTACTAACACCTGGGGGTGACTTGACTTTGGACTTGACTTGCATTAAGGACTCGAATTGCCTTGACTTGACATAACCTGTGATTTGACTTCACCTGACTTGACTTGCACAAGAAAAAACGACTTGGGACTTGCTTGAGACTTGGACCAAAATGACGCGGTCCCATGTCTGCTTGTACTGTATTCTTTATGTTAGTTGGTTACTGATAGAGCTGTGGCTGCTGCTGCACACTTACAATATGGCGTCCCGGTCTGAAATCGGAATACACCGGATTTGTACCGTGACTTACCGGTGTGAATGTATGTGTGTTTCTTCATGTCAGATTTCTGGTGGAACCTCTTGCCGCAGTACTGGCAGGGGTACGGCCTCGTGTCCGAGTGGATGAGCAGGTGGGTGGAGAGAGTGGAAGAGCGCTTGAACGTTTTCCCACACATCTTGCACTCGAAACTTTTTTCCTGGTCAAAGGCAAGTGCACCAGTGGCATTACTCACTCACACACACACATTCAGCTTAACGGTAAGATGTGAGACAGAAGCTAGCTGTGTTCAGTTGTTATTGGCTGGCGTAGGCTACCTGGGAGTGGACGTTCATGTGTTGCTCCAGACTGACGGCGTGGCCGAAGGTTTTGCGACAGATGCTGCAGCCGAAGGGTCTTGTTCCGCTGTGGGACCGCCTGACGTGCACCTCCAGCCCGTGAGGCGTGGAGAACACCTGCAACACAACACAATCACATCCAAGTCAATCAGTGGAGTCCACTTATTTATTTATTTATTTATTTATTTATTTATTTATTTATTTATTTATTTATTTATTTATTTTGTTTGTTTGTTTGTTTGTTTGTTTGTTTATTTGTTTATTTATTGACCCTGTGGTGTTGTTGTTGTTGTTGTTTTTTGGGGGGGGGGCTTTTTTGCCTTTAATATGACAGTTTACAAAAGAAATAGACAAGATTAGGGGATAGAGAGAGAGAGAGAAGAAGAGATAGAGGGGGGGGGGGGGGGGGGGGTGAGCATTTTAAAATGGGGGTCGATGGGGATTGACTCGCTTTTGGAGCCAGCCTCGAGGAACTACAGCATTTACAGTAGTATCACTTCTCCAGCCTCGTCTGTCCAAACCCGAGTTGGTGTCAGCGTACCTTGTCACAGGTGATGCAGTGGTAGGTGTTGGAGGTGGGGGAATAGTGTGTGCTGCAGTCCAGGGGCTGTTGGGTGGGCCCGTGAGCCATGTGAGCCCCGTACAGGCTGCTGGCGTGCTGCAGGACCGTCGGGCTGAAACTCATCTGACGGAGCTCGTAGGAGGAAGGCACTGGATCCCACGCGTACGTAGGCTTGTAGTAAGGAGGGAACTCTGCCATGTGGGGTTCTGTCAGCACACACACCAACATAAGATAGGCATTTTTAGATATTTTACCTGTGGAAAAGGTTGAAGCCAGTAGGTATAGCAGGTGTATCGGCTGCTCACCAGATAGGTAGTATGGCTGTGTTGGAGCCATGGGGGGGCGGGGGGGCTCCAGGTGAACGGGTACAGGGCATTCGAGGTCCTCCTCCTCCTTGTCAAAAGAGAAGCGGTCGGGGTGGGACAGCTGATCTGCTGACTGAGGGCTTTCTGGAGAGCCCACGCTCTGACATTCTGATGGGACTTCTGCAAAGTCACAACAAGCACAAGTTTGATTGATTCAAAACAAATGGCTTCTCTCTATATTGTTAGAATGCAAATATTGTTTTGTGTGACCTGCCAGTTCCCCTTGGAATAGCCTACATTTTTTTTTTCTCAATAACAGTTGCCTCAGCAGGAACAAACCTTAAACTACTGGACTGAGACACCTTTGTTTTTTAGCATGCTTTTGAATTAATGGAACATGTAATTTACCCTAAAGCATATGCCTATATATATTATATTTATATTTCTACATCAATCTACATACATACAATGTGATTAAATATTACAGGCTGTTGTTATTAGGCTATACAATGCACTAAAAGTGTAGGCTATGGATGACTTTTACTTAAACTATAGGGTATTGGCCCCTTTGGGACCGAAAGCTAGGCTCGCCCCGCTGCACGGGCTCGCCGCACACAGCTCAGCCGCTGCATGGCCTCGCCCACAGCTCGGCTGCTGCATGGCCTCACCTGCACTATTGGCATGCGCAGTGCACAATCGCACACAACTTCGCATCACTGATGACATCACTGTCACTGATGATGTCAAAATGCCTATGACATCATCAGTACCTTATGACATCGGTGATGATGTCGCAATGCCTATGAACTGTGATGGCATAAGATGATTTTGGTCAATAATGATGTCACTGACATCAGTGACATCATTATTGACCAAAATCATCTTATGCCATCACTGATGTCATAGGCATTGCGACATCATCACCGATGTGATAAGCTACTGATGTCACAATGCCTATGACATCAGTGATGGCATAAGATGATTTTGGTCAATAATGATGTCACTGACATCATTGATGATGTCAGGGACATCATTATTATTGACATCATTATTGATTGAAATTGTGACATCATCAGTGGGACAAAACATTTAAACAGACAGACAGAACCCACTGATACAAGATGTTTAGATGATCTATTCTAGCCTGTCTTTTTTTGTCTTACCTGTAATGTTATGTGTCGGGGCCTTTGGTTCATCATCATATGATCGATGCACATTGTAAGATGTGCACCGTTTGTTTTTCACCAAAAAAGACCGTGGCATGATAATGCTATTAAAAAAAGGAAATCTTAGTTAGGCATGTAATATGGTAATGGTCAAAAGTGATTAATTATGTTTCTGTCAACAAACTAATTCTGTTGAAGATAATTTGACAACTAATTGAAACTCTTATAGCCTACCTACTGGGGAAAAAACTCAAAGCCAAAGTCAAAGTTCCCAACTCTTCAATTTAGCCAGTTACAGTAGGTTATATCTTATATGCCTCTTTTAATAGGCCTACATCAGTCGGCTAAATTAGGATTCCTAAACAGTTTAACTAGGCTACATAATTTAATTTATTGGAGCACCTTGTACAGGTTGAATTCTTCATGTGGCTCCATAATCAAAATTAACACGTTTTACATTTCAGCAATTTAAATAGCATGCTTTAGGCTAATTTCTCCAACACTCGCTATCACACGTTTCGTCCGAGTTAGGACTTTATCATCAGAAACGAAAGCCGAGCCAACATGCATGCCTAGACATTTAGGCCTACTTACCGTTAATTTGACAAATTGCAGTCGTAATTCCTGTCTGCCGTTATAGGAGGAAAATGCGTCTTAAAATCCTTTCCCGAAAGTCAGAAAACCAAACCACTGTAAACCATCGCACTTGTTGCTCTTTCTTTTTCTCCCCTCCCAGATTTTCAATCAGATAAACTTCTCGTTAGAATCTGACTGTGGTTGCAACCAATGAGAAGGCCAACTAGCAGGTGGAAATTTGCGTAGAAAAACACAAGGCCTTCGCTGGCCCTGGAACAGTTACAGAGAGTGACTCTACTCCTCGGAGGAGGAGGAAGAGGAAATTAATAAAGGTTGCATAATTAGATGAATTAACACATATGCTACAGCGCATAATTAGCCTATACAGGCTACTCAGTAGCCTATAATGGTCTGCAATGTGAGGAAATAACCATTTAGATATTTATTTTATTTTTATTTATTTTTTACTCTTGGCATTCAATAACCCGTGGACAATTCATTTAAAAATTAAAAATTAAATAATGAGAGTTTAAAGGAGCATAAAAACAAATCCCAAAAATTACAATGTTTGATTTACAGGATTTACAATTGTCCAAGTAAGGTGAACGATTGTGCTGTGTGCAAGATTTAAATAACCAAAAGAAAATAAGAACTGCAGCACCTCCATAGATACACACACAGAACCAGTCTGGAAGATTAACCGTGTTGACTCACTGTTTGAAGCAGCTGTTAATATTCATTAGTTCACGACAGATTTCTTGACAGGATATTACTGCAGCCCTGCTTCCTACTGGAGATGAAAAATATGCCTACAGAGAGTGACGCTATGACTAAATTGATACCTTTAAATTTGAGCATAATCTTTATGCAAGATGAAGTTTCTCAACTTGTCAAATCCAGTCAACGAAAATCCAGGCAAAGGACTGCAGTTGGGTCACATCTCAGAAAAGATAGCTACATGTGCGACATCTGGTGACCGCTTGTGTAAACTGCAGGGGCAGTGTGCTCATAATATCCCGAGGACGAGGAGAAGCAGATAGAGGAAGGAGAATAGGCCCCAAAGTGTCACAACTCATTTATCAAACGATCTAATTTCTTTTGTTACTTCTTCTCATCTTCCTCTTAATTAAACTCATCACACCAAACCAATGATAGGCAAGACGGTGGTGCTGTGGTTGCAAACCACCACAAAGCAGTGGCTAGTCCACGCGCCGTGGCTCAATGACTTCACCATAGTTTGGCTTTATGGTAGTTTGACGTTGCAGTGCTGGGCCGATCAGTTCATGTTGAATGATATAGCATGTTGTCCCTCCCAGCCTGACAAAATTGACAGAAGAAGGGTTGTTGAACATGAGTCAAGTCACCCTGGCCCGACCATGGTCGTTGGTGTGAAAGTGGGATTAGTAATGAGGATCTATTTCTCAACCCGGAAGGTGAAGACTCAAGTTTCACGCCTACAGCTCATCATGCCATGATGATGCCATGATGATGTCATGATGAAAGCCACAGATCTGTAGTCGATAATTCAACACGCAGTGCAGCAGCCAGACAGACTTGTGTAAGTGTAAGGAGGAAGCGATGCAGGAAGGATGCAGCGAGGCAATCAGATGGATTTTCGTCAGTGAGGTAACAGACGGTTTGAAGATGTCAGAGGAAATCTATGTCAATGCAGAGATTATAAGACAGTATTCATCTACAGTGAGGGTAAGGGACGTGGACGATGACACCTACGCTGATGTTGGAACTCTCAGGCACAGCAATTGGATTGGACCTAAATGCTTAAGTAAGTGGATTAGACCTCAAATTTTAAGTAAGAACACACACACACACACACACACACACACACACACACACACACACACACACACACACACACACACACACACACACACACACACACACACAAACAGAGACACACAACATTCTGATGTAAGATGTATGGTCCATGAAGCTGACAGTGTGAGGTGAATGTGTGATTTAGTGTGTTTAGAGTGGTTCAGTCCATCCAGAGCTGCTGCCGTGTGCCTGGGCCTGCTGTGTCTTCTCCTGCTGGCTGGCATCATACATGTCATTCTCAACCAATCATGTGAGTGTTTTTGTTTTCTTCATTTTAAACATTCACAACAATTGTTCTCTATTTAGATCTAATGCTCTGATTCCAAATCTTGTTTTCCCCAATGTGTAGATGGAACATGCAAAACTTGCAAACTCTGTGAAAATCAGACCCTTACAGACTAACTTGACTTGAGAATTAGACCGGTTAAAAGCCTGCACCAGGACCCTGGAACAAAGCACAAACCACCGAGGGACCAGTTACAGGCCAGCTGCAACTCCAGCAACTCTGCATTCACACAGTCATTGCCCTCTCCTGCTGCCCTGGTCCAGTGGTACTGTAGGCTTCAGTCCAGTGGTACTGTAGGCCTCGGCGGGACAACAATGCTAATAAGTCGCTATACTTGGCCAACTTTACATTGCTGACTTATGGGAGAAGGGTGAAGCCCCAGCTGACATCATGCAGAAATAGTGACAACTCAAAATAAAAACCTGTTGATGTTTCATTGGTATTTAGATTCAGTGGTTTTAGAGTTAGCTATGTGACATTTTGAAGATTCTGAATATGTAAATGTTTTACATTTGTTGTAAACATTCAAATGGAAACCATGTTTTAAGTTACAGACAGTGACATTTAGCAAGTCCTACTTTGTCCTACTTAAAAATCTTTGTGTACAAATCCAGGAATTTGAAAACATTAAAAACTCTTTTTGTATGTGAGTTTAGAAATCTGTAGTGAAAAGTATTTAGGATCCAATTATTATTCCTCTTGGGGGGGGGGATAAAAAAAAATCTGAATCAATGCACCATCTTGTCAGCCTCTTATCTAAATTCCACTTCATGCATATAATCTTCTCTCAGCTGACTCAAAACTTGATGACAGTAAGATTTTTTTTTGTTTCCACTATCACGATGACACTAAACCACAAGAGTTCCTCTGAATCATGAGTTAGTTTGCTTATTTTTCTCCACACTAAATGCAACAGAGGCAGTTCTACTGTTCAGATGCATCATGAATTCAAGATTCAGAACAAAGGTCAGGAAACAATCATTAATGAAATCCACATAATTTACTGGATGCATTCCTTATAATGGTAATTACTCATTATCCAAGATTCCTCTTTGTTTCACAGAGGAACTAACTTTCCTCCAAAGTTAGAACCCCCACCCCCCATACAATAGAATAGACTATCAATGTATTCTCTTACTGCTCGTTCCAACGCTTCAATGAAGCTTTAGCTGCTATTTTTGAGTGAAATATGATTCACACCAACATGGCTTTTTATGGCTATAGGGCCACTGGTTCTCAACGTGAGAACTGGCGACCACCAGCGGTCCTTGAGGGGGTTCCAGCGGGTCACCAGCAAATTAATCAATTGTTCAACTTCATTATTTCAGTTACACGAAGTTCACACAGAGAGAGAATGTAGACAAAGACTGTTTTGACTCGCTTTGTTTTGATTCTCTTTTGATTTGTTTCACTGTTATCTCTCTGAAGATTGTGTTGGGATTCTGGACAAAATCCCATCAGCAAACATCCGAGAGACATCTCATCAAATGGAGGGTCTGTGGACTAAATTAGGGGTCCTTGATATGAACAAGGTTGACGATCACTGGCCTAGGCGACATCGAATGGGACAAATCTAGCCGAGAGCTCTTGTGCCTACACATTTCCCTGCAGCTTTGGCATGTTTGTAAAGCAGGATCTTGATTGGAATTTGAAAAAGGCCTAGTGGGTTTGACCAAAGCTGGAATTGAATCCATTATATACTGTGTTAACAATTCTATTTAATGCAGTATGCTATTCCCCCTTGAAGATAAAAGTGAATGCATGCCTGATCTCTCAAATGTAGCTTATATAAATGCATGCTGTTCACCACAGCAGCTTTATTTGTCAGTTTGTGTAACTTGAGTATTTTCCTTTTAGGGTTTGGAGAATGGTGCACAGGTTGTAAATAATAGCTATTTGGTTTTGGTGATTTTAGCTCTGGCAGGGGGTCTAGTGGTAAATACAGAGGTGGGTAAACTACTTAAAGTGAGTAGTTTACCCACTTTGTTTCCCCTCGTTGATTGATACAGTTGATCTGAATAGGTGAGTAAACTGTCTGCTTCAATTCAAAGAGGTACAACTGTTTACTTGTGTTACCCTCCTCGTCCTGTTGTTATTCGGGAAGCTTTCAATTACAGCTTGCAGTATTCATTCACATAATATAACCTGTAGGTGGCAGTGTGAGCCTGAGTGTAACAAGCTTGCTAAATCTAAAACTGTTATCTTGAAAAATCTGATCAGGAGCAGACTAGGAGCAGACTTACCACACCACTGGTTGCCAACTTTTATTTTATTTTTGTATTGAATAACTTGTAAATGCATCAAATCAAAAGGCTGACATGTACAATATAAACATTTAAACATAAACCTAGCCTAGGCCTATAGGCTACATTAAAATAAAAAATAAATAAAATAAAAAATTATAAATTATAAAATAAATTATTATATTTATTATTTATTATTATAAATTATCAAATTAAAACTTTATTTTTAATTTTAAAATACACACTTTTCATTTTTCATTATTTAATTGCAAACTGCATATTCAATCAGATGAATGTGATGTTTGTAAAAACATAACAATTGTGCATTTTGCGATAAAAGCATATCATTTGGTACAATTAGCCAAAGGCTAAAACAATTTGATATGGGAGCATCATCAATAGAAAAAAATAATTGATCATTTTTGGGGGGCACAGACTGACAGCCTATGGGGAAGTGTAACTGCAATAAAGTTGTGACGAATCTGATATGGATTATCTTGGTGTCAAATCAAACAATTTATTATTATGAGGAATTCAAATTTGGAACTTGCTTCCTTCTATATATCCGGTACAGTAGGTGGCGGTATGGCACCAGTGAAGAGGAATGACTGCTATGAGTTTGGCGGAAGTGCCAAGTAGTTATAGATGGGTCACCGCAGGCTCCGCCAATTCTAACAAGTGGTAGCAGCAAGTCTCCTAAATTGTCACGTGACTCCGATAAGACCTGCCAGTGGCCGTGTCCGTGGAAAACGGGAAACCCCATTGGGGGGAAACCATGGGCAACACCCACGTGACAAAAAGACAGGAAGTGACTTGAAGTTGGGCCGTCTTGCTTGAAATCCCATCATCTTTGATTAGCACCGCTCAGCCTCAGTCAGAGCTTCAGTTAAACGTTGTCCAAAACTTGCTATGTAGGGAGACTTCGAAGCACTTTATTGAGGGAAGATCGATTTATATGCCCACCTGTGGACTCGAGTACACTCGGCATTTGAAGCGTCGTTAGCGAGATAGCTAAGCTAGCTAGCCGCGCAAGAGAAAGTTGTGAATGAATAACGCTACGGAGTGTGAAAAGCTGTCAGAATCAGAGCCGAGATGAGCCAGCAAGGTGCTGCACTTCAGACCTACAACAATGAACTTGTCAAGTGTAAGTGATCTGTTTACTGTCGGGATCGTTGGCTATAATGTGATTTGACAAATTGACATTGAAAAGTGTTAACGTTAGGTTAGGTAGCAATCATCATGTCAACTCCATGTAAAAAGTGAATTGTACTAGAGAGAAATCTGCTGTACTCTATGTGATTTACTATCTCAGCCTTTGACCTGTCAGGTCAACCTGCAGATATTTATGCAGACTGTGCTCCCTACGAGCAGTATTTAACGTTAGTCCTATTCAGACAGCACTAGTAGAGCTGCGACAGAGAGGCTGGTCGTTGTCACTTTGGAGGAACTCTACATGTTGTCCTCTGAAATAACTGTCTTGGCAAATAAACAACCCAAATTATTATATATATATATATATATATATATATATATATATATATATATATATATATATATATATAAGTTTTACGCAGACTCTAGCTACCTAGATTGTGTGGCATAGGTTTATATATAATATATGACATAGTTCTGTGTGGCCAGCTGCCCCCCGATAAAGCTCTCATTCTGAGGCAGTTATTCTCACCATGTGATCACAGGGGGTTTAGTTCAGGGAGACTGTCCCTGTCATTCCCTTTCCCTTTCTCAGTTATAGGGGTACACTAAAAAGCCTACCAAAAGTGGTGCTGTGGTTGGAAAGGTTTGTGTTTGTTATCAGCAAAACAAATGGCAATATGACTAGCCTGTGAAGCAGCAGTCTAACAGCAGTGCCCTCTCTGTCAGGCATGGAGGAGATGTCCTCAAAGAAGGACGAGCTGAACCGTCAGATTCATCAGGAGGAAGAGGAGAAGGTTCGTCTACAGCACGACATCCGTGTCCTCACAGAGAAGCTGAGCCGTGTCAACGAGTCCCTCGTCAAGAGACTGGCCGCTCGCCAAGCCCTCGACCGCACCCTCGCTGAGACAGAGGGTGCCTACATGAAGGTTTGCATCTTCAAGACAGTCTCGGGTGCTATTAATGGGGTTTATAATATTCACGTGAGCCCCATGCCATCACAGGCTGCACATGCACATGTGTGAGTGGTGAACGGTTCGAATGAGTTTCCATTTTTCATCTTCTTTCCTTTGAGAGGAGGCCTGAAGGCTGAAAACTATTTCATAAGAAACAATAACAACAACACTGACTTTTTACAGAATGATGTTCATCTTATTAACCCAAAACCTTTCTACAATGGCATTGGCTTGCTTGTTTATGATTGAAAGTTTTCAAAAGATTTATGCGATTCCATACTGTTCAGCTATAATTGGCTTCCAAACCTTTGTCAAATGTTGTGGGCGGGGTCTATTTCAGGAAAATTGCTATAACTTGTGAAATCTCCACCAAATTGAATAGACTTGTGCAATTATCTACTCTCTGATGTAATCTGTATGTCATTTTGTGTCCACATCACACATTTACCCCAGACGTCACCAGGTGCTTGGACCGTGCCAGTTGCCGCTTACGGCTGTATTGAGATAGATTTGTTTTCCTGTGTATATTTCCCTTCAGGGCTTAGTAACGTGTCTGATCTCTCTGTCTTTCCCTTCAGGGCTTAGTAACGTGTCTGATCTCTCTGTCTTTCCTCTCATAGATTCTGGAGAGTTCACAAACACTTTTGAGCGTCCTGAAGAAGGAGGCAGGGAGCCTTAAAGCCACACAGCCCAGAGGGAAGGACCTCTAATACTGATGAAACACTGTTCTGAACTTTCCCTTTGACCAACAACCACACCACCATTGGCTCTCTGCACCTCCTACACAGTAATAGCGTATTTGACTCTGGGCTATTTGAGGTACACATTTGATTGGGTTTGATATATATTTGATTGTTTTGTTTTACTGTTTTGTAGTTCTTATTTTGTATTCTTCTAATAAAGGTTGAGTTGACTCTTTTGTTTGGATGACAATATAGGCAGAATGAAAGATGAAAGTAGTATAGACTACAATACCATCTACTAGGTTGCAGCACTGCATAGTTCTGCTGGTTTAACACATGGTCTCCTGGACCAATGTGCTTTAATGCAGTCTTTTTTGATGTGTAAATTGTGAGGAAATGTAGGACAGTACAGGTTTAGGTGGAAGCAGCACCTGTGGAGATTTCCAATGCCTTTAATTCACCATACATTTTTATATTGCTCATTCAGTCACTGGTTTCACTCATTTGGTATCAATCCTATAAAAGTGAGCAAGTGGGCAATATGTGTCTGCTGTCTGTTTAAATTTTTGTCCCACTGATGATGTCACAATGCTTATGACATCAGTGCCTATGAAATCCGTGACGTCAAGAGGATTTTGGTGATTCACTGATGATGTCACAGTGTCTTTTGACATCATCAGTGACATCATTATTGACCAAACATGATAGGACTGATGTCATAGGCATTGTGACATCAGTGACAGTGATGTGATCAGTGATGCAAAGTTGGCAATTGTGCACTGCGCATGCCAATAGAGCAGGCGAAAGCAGTAAGAGATGTCGACCAAAGTACTTGAATGGAAATTGACAAATGCACAGAATATTCACGCATATTCAAGTCTTCTATTTATTGAGCTTTCATTTCTACAAGTGTGACATAACTTTTTTGCCCAAATCATTGACGATAACTTTACAGTAAGCACATCTTTCTCTCTCTCTATGTAATAAGATCTTTTGTCAAGCCTTTAGAAACATTTTAAAGTCATTCAAGTCAAAGTCAAGTTGCAAGTATTCTCTTCATGCATCTATGTTGTCCTGGAAAATTGCTAGAACTTAGATTGTTATGCGTTTGATATATATTTGATTGTTTTATTTAACAAAACAAACAACCTGGGATATGGTTTCAATTTGAAGTTGAATTTGGCTCCAAACGGCCCCACTTGGACCTGCTGTGGATACGTGACTATTGAGCCCAGGCTCACGTCAAGCTGATGGATCCAAGTGATGTAACTCAAGTCCACACTTCTGGCAAAGATTCACAGAAATATTTTGGAGGTAATTTGAGATGAGATGAATTAGATGATGGTGATGCCCTAGCAAAGAACCAACTTGGACCTGTGTTGAAAACTACAGTGGGCTTCTGTTGTCATGGCAACAAGGCCAACAACCGATGTATGTACTCATACATTAATACACTATGCTGTATCCATTTCTCCCCCCACCCTATTTGTAGTGTTGGTCATAATGTAACGAATCTTATAGTTAAGACACCTTTTATTTTCCATCAGTGGTTTGTACCCTAGAAGATGATGCACCATGTTGTCCGGCTGCAGAAAGTCCATCTCACACAGGCACAGCCCACCTCTTGACACAGAACTCCCCCTGACGGCCTAATCACTGCAAACAAACACCCCAAAGCTTCACTTATTAAAAACAACAATGTAGCCAGCAGAGCCGAGACCCTTTTCAAAATGACTACTATGCCATACTGCCAGGTAGAGGTGGGTGTGTACTGTATGCCTCCTAGGGATGGGACAACATGCATCTCTCATAGCGATACATTTACTTTATTAGACGCAAATCTTTCTACAATGGCATTGGCTTGCTTGTTTATGATTACAAAGTTTTCAAAAGATTTTTGATATTCCACTGTTTAGCTATAATTGGCTTCCAAACCTTTGTCAAATGTTGTGGGCGGGGTCTATTTCAGGAAAATGGCTATAACTTAGAATGCATTGTGAAATCTCCATCCAATTGAATACACTTGTAAAAGTATCTACTCAGATGTAATCTGTATGTCATTCTGTGTCCACATCACACATTTACCCCAGACGTGACGTCACCATGTGCGTGGACCCTGCCAGTTGTCCCTTGTGGCTATATTAGATTTGTTTTGAGTGTGTATATTTCCTCTCAGGTGTCATTAAAGTGTCTGATCCCTCCGTCTGTCTCCTCTCATAGATCGAAGGGGAAATAGCTGACTTCAAATGGAGGCTTCAGCTGAAGCTGAAGAAGTGGAACCCTAACCTAACCCTAGTAGCCACAGTTCTGTTCTGGCTCGAATGGAAATTGACAGAGTATTCACGCATATTCAAGTCTTCTATTTATTCAGCTTTCATTTGTACAAGTGTGACATCACTTTTTTGCCCAAATCATTGACAATAACTTTACAGTAAGCACATCTCTATTTTTTTTGCCATGTAGATTTACAGACAAGGAAGAAACAGAGTACAAGGTGGAGCTTCTACCACAGTGGCTACAGTATGACAGAACACAAACTGCTTTACGTTTCAACAGGAATAGACAGATAGTAAAGTAGTGCAGTCCAAGGCAGAGAGAGGGCAGCCTGTGTGACCGCCCTGTGTGCACTTCAGAAGCACACGGTCACGCGTGAGTCTAGTCTCAACAACGACCATCATAAATGTTCTTGCTGGTGTCATGTCATATGATCACTGGAACAGCCCAGGAGCTCTGTGGGACCCATCCATGACGTGAGCCTGTGATCATCACAGCAGGTCCAAGTGGGGCTTGTTTGGGGCCAAATTCAACTTAAAATGTAAACCATATCCCAAGTAACAAATAATCTTGATTGTCAAAAAACAGGTGTGTGTGAAGTCAACTTTGCTCAAGTCCAAAGTAAGTCTCGCATCTTGTCTCACAAATCTCAAGTCTAGCTTCCCATCTCATTAATGCCATGTCAAGTCTTAAGTCTAAATGTAGAACACCGAGTCAAGTCCGAACAAATCAAGAGTCCAGTATCACTTTAATATCTTAAAACAAAAATATCTAGGACTTTTCAATATCACTTTAATAGGATGTAATAGCTTGATTTCTATAATCCGTTTCAACCTCAATACATTCAGAAAACAATTTAAATTCAGTCTTGGGGTGGAACAAATCTCCCAACTTTCAAGTTAAACATAAGATATTATTTTCAAGACTTTATAAACATTTGAAAATCATTCAAGTCATAAGTCAAGTCACGAGTATTCTCTTCATTCATCAAGTCTTACTGTTGCCCGGGAAAATTGCTATGACTTAGATTGTTATGAGTTTGATATATATTTGATTGTTTTATTTAACAAAACAAACAACCTGGGATATGGTTTAAATTTGAAGTTGAATTTGGCTCCAAACGGCCCCACTTGGACCTGCTGTGGATACGTGACTATTGATCCCAGGCTCACGTCAAGCCGATGGATCCAAGTGATGTAACTCAAGTCCACACTTCTGGCAAAGATTCACAGAAATATTTTGGGGGTAATTTGAGAGAAGATGAATTAGATGATGGTGATGAACTGGGAAAGAACCAACTTGGACCTGTGTTGAAAACTACAGTGGGCTTCTTCTGTTGTCATGGCAACAAGGCCAACAACCGTAAGATTTTCAATGCAAGGCTGTGGCCAAAAAAAGAGAGAAAAAGAACATGGCATTCATCGGCAGTGCATTCATCATGTACAATTGAAATATATTGCAAAAATGATATTCAGTCATTAAAAAAAATCATTCAGTATTTCTCCAATCTGAGTATGCAGTCTGTAAGAGTGGTATTTTGTCAACTGAGGACTTAAGCGACCTCTCTTCCTACCTTATTGTGTACAAGCAATCATTTTATAATAAAGGCAGTCATGCCTTTATGATAGTGGATGTATTCTTTTGAAACAAAATGCTTCAACATGACTTGTTGTTCTTTCAAGTGCACATCTGCTCAATCGCATATTCTATTCCTTCCCATGAGGTGCAAAACAAAGCTAAAACGACAACAGTGCAAGTGAAAATAAAAAGAAATTTGACATTGAGACTCCAGACGAAACTATTTCTAATTCCGTCTGATGTACAGAAACTCCTAACAGCACAATCCTATCCTCACGACGCAACCTAAACCAATTTCATTTGATAGGAGAAAATACAAATTTATAATGATAGATCTAAGTAATAAATAATTTTCATGAAAATATCACGGTGGGATATTGAAACTGTACATCAATACTGGCCAAAGAGTATCTCGGAGTGGTAAGAATGAACGTGAGCAGTGGCCATAGTAGCAACACTTTAATTAATTGGCATTATGAGTAACAAAAAAAAAAAAAAAAAAACTATTTTTGAAACTTGTATATAAAACGGTCTTAAAAAATGTTTTTGATGACATAATCTTAAATCTTTTAAACACACAATCTTGCATTCACTCACACAAACATGCCATATTATGAATGATCATAATCAATGCCTTCATTACTTCAATGGACCGGTTTTCTCTGTGGAATGTGAAAGTACATGAGGTCCGACTGGAAAACGGTCGGGGGCCGTTCCGTCTGAAAGCACCCGGCCCGGTTCCTCCCACACCAGCAATTTACCCATTCTAAAAAGTTTTGACATGAGCTGGTCTCAGACATGCAAACTTCAACTTCAAGCAGGAATGAGCACGATAACCTTTTGCTTTTGTGAAATAGCCATAATAATGTGATACCTTGATTGTTACCAAGGGGGATAACAAGGATTATACAGAAACATTCCACAGTATGCATTTGATATTTTGCATGTACGCATTATTTTGTTATCAGTAATATTGACATACAGACATTATTGGCCAAGGTCACTTTTCAAGCATGTAATCAGAAATCGTCCTTTGCTAATGATTTACAGAAATCCTTCCCAAGTCCTTTGTTTTTTTTCTCCTCCCATCACAAGGGAACTGTGTTGAAGTTTGCTTGCCATTAGACTCATAACTTTCCAAAGTCCAGCAGCTTGAATACAGCATAGTTTGCCAGAAAAACATACACAAACTAAAAGGCATACAGAAGCATTACATTAAAAGAGAAGCGACTGAGTTGTCGGCTGAAATCAGAACATGCAGGTACAAAAACAAGACAAAGAACTACAATTGTGGCACCCTTTCACCGTCAAGTCTTTTTTGTGTACGAGTCTACTTTAGCGGACGGGTCCTCCGGGGCCTACACTTGGAGAACGTCCGAACGACATGTTTCCGTGCTAACACTGAACTCCGTCACCATGGCGTTACCTACAGATGGGCACTGGTGGCTTCCTGTTCTTTAAGGAATTTGGTCACTCGCTTTCACGAGTCGCCGTCTCGCGGCCCTGAAGCGAGCGCGGCGACGCGGACTTGAAGAGGGAGGAGACGCACAGAGAGACATCGAGAGAGAGAGACGAGACCGTCTGAAGCCAGAGAACTTCCTCTCTGGAGATCCTTAAGCCTGGAGAAGTTTGAGATGCGGATGTGGATTTGACAATCATTTTGATTCTGTCAGATGTCTTGTTGAGACTTGTTAAGACTATGAGCAAGTCAGTGAACGGGATGAGAAAGTAGGAAGGCTGACAGATCAACTGCACAGGATAGCGCGGGGAAAGGCAGTCCTGCTGCTTTTTGGATTGTAATCGTTGGATTTGTAACCGCTGATTGGTGGAGTGTCAGGAGCAGGTAGAGTGTCAGGAGCTGGGTGGCAAATTAACACCAGACACATTTATAATTGCAGCTGATAAGTGCCGTGCAGTGATACTGAGTGATGGTAATCAGCCACTGTCTACTTAAAAATGCATCAGACTGGTAAAACAGCGAGAATGTGTGGTGAATTTTGGAATCCATCCGCTTATGTGACCGGTGGATGGAGAAATCGCGTTTCCCGGACCGATCAGGAAGGTGTGCTTAGAGCCGGGGGCAGTGTGGAGTTTGAGTACTGTAGGCCCGGTTCTGTCACATCTCACTGGGCTCCGGCGGCAGTCTGGTCCCGTAGGTGCGGCACCGGCTGGGTCTACTGTACAGTGGTTCGGTCCGGACAGATCAGAAGTAGAGAGCGGGCTCACTGCTGAAGTCGGAGAGGGAGGAGCTGTCTGCTGGCGTGAGCTGGGAAGAGAGAGACACAGTTTAAATACCCAGGCAAAATGTCCTCACTTGATGCAAATAAAATGTTGTACCAGTTCTACTGTGCCATTCGTTTATTTTCACAGTCACCATATATTTTGACAGTCCAATGTTCATTCATATGTTCAACTTCAAAATTATAAATCATAATAGGCATAAACATTAGGGGTGGGGGAAAAAATCGATTCACCTAAGTATCGCGATTTTTAATGTCACGATTTTTTGGATCGATCTTTTATTCCAGAATCGATAATCGCAAATTTAAATTTTTTTTTTTTTTTTTTTTTTTGGGTGCTTGCAGTCAGGCCACTCACTGAACAGCAGGCCAGGCGCCGCCTACTGGTTTACTAGTGGTTTTATTACTTTATTAGTTAGTCTGAAGTAATAATTACACTTCAGGGTTAAAGTGGGTGCATCTCATTGTAAAATTGGACTTCAAACGGCCCAAATCTGGCTTCAAACGGCCCAAATTTCACGCGCGTTGGCCCATATCGGCCTGGCCTGCTTGGTATCTAATGCCCGGCCTGAATTATGATCCCAGTCCGCCCCTGTTTTTAACTATATCGCCCAGCCCTACTCATGATATATAATATACAGTCTCTAGTGTATGATTCAACTTTTCCCATGTCCTAATCTAGTGTAAAAAAGCAAACAAACTGAAAAAATAAAAGAAAAAAATAAACAAAAATCGCAATAAATCGTAATATCGAATCGCAATAATCGTAGAATCGCAATACTTAAGAATCGCAATATAAATCGAATCGGCACCCAAGAATCGTGATAGTATCGAATCGGGAGATAAGTGAATCGCCACAGCCCTAATAAACATTAATTAATATCAGATTCAGTGGACCGACTACGAACACCAAAGACCCGCCGAGCGTCTTGGCTATGGAGCAGTAACACGAGTGTCTTCGGAGAAGCTACTGCACTTAAGCTGTGTTCACACCGAGATATTTATTTTTCGCTCTGTCGCTTGATTCAACCCTTTGGAATCGCTCTGTCGCTCTGTTTAAATCGCCCATCAACAGGCACACGAATTGACGGACATGTGGGGGCTATAACGTTACGCAATGTCATGATGTTTGTCCACTACGAGCCACCGTAGATGTTTACAAGCTAAGCCTATCAGCGTGCTCCTAAACGCGAGCTCCATACCGGTAGTACAGACTTCACTTCATGTCAGCTGTCAGCCTGTCAATGCGGTTTGTTGCCACACAATAAACCAGCGGTTTGTTCCAAGCCAGTGTGATCCTTGACTCACTCTCACACGGCAGCCAATCAGCGTTGAACAGCGAGCGACTGATGCCAGCGTACTTTCGCTCGAGTTGGGATATTTCATCTCGGGCGACGAGCGTATTTTCTCCCTATCGCTCTGTCTCTGTCGCTCGGACGCCCAGCGATTTTTCTCCCGGGCGAATATATGCTCAATCGCTCGTTTGCATTGACTTTGTATGTCAACTCGATGCCAGCGAAAAACTTTAATAGGTCGGTGTGAACGCAGCTTTACTCTAACAACTAGGGCATTCACGACTAGTGAATTTTACTAGTGGACTAGTCGTCCCTAAAGGTAGTCGACTAGTCGACTAACCGTTTTTAATTTATTTTTAATATTTTTTTTTTTTTTTAATCTTTAACTCATTGAGTGCCAGCCACTTTTGGAGAACGGACGCTCCCAGTGCCAGAGTTTCAGAGCGTTTTCAGTGATTTCTCGAGGCCCACAGAATATTGTGTGATATTACTATGTAAACACTGAACACGCACAAAGAACGACGAGACTCTATTCTATCATCTGCAAAAAAAAGTTTATTGATCCCATTTTCCGTTCTTTAGTTATGAGCCGGAGAAGATAGCTTGATTCATCCCAAAACAGCAATTTTTTTCTAGAAGCTGAGATAATTGGCCTTTTGTGAAATTAAACATTTCAAGCACATCACTGACTCTGAAGCTAATCTTTTCTAATGTAGTCACACCTCAAAAATAATTTCCTTCAATAAAACAGTTTAGGCCAGGGAATTTTGTTTGGCAGAATAATATTTTTAGCTACAACCAGCAGCGCTGGCCCCTGCGTGCGCTGCTGGTTGCAGCTTCTTGCTGGTCTTGATTTGCTGCTGGTGGGCATCGGATATTCTGGCTTGCGTTTGTCAATCCTGTCCTGCTGCCTGGGTCTGTCTGGGTGTTGCGTGCTGCTCTGCGTGCCCCCCCCCCCCCCCCCCCCCGCCCCGCCCCGCCTCGCCTCAACTGCACACTCCTCCTCCTGTCTGTGGTGGCTCTCTGCTGAGTTTGCTGTGCGCACAGTGAAGGGACATCGACATCCTGCTTTTTTACAGCGTTCCGCGTGTGTTTGTCACCGGCAACGATGCTTCCACTTGAGAATAATAACAACTCCACGGTGTGGATGTGCGGATCTGCTGTCGCAACCGACACGGAGCGGCTCAATTGTGGGAGCAGATTGGCTGCTGCAGGCACAGCTGCAGTAACGTGCTTCAGCATATCGATGCATACGGATGCGATGCGATTTCCGTTTCCATAACGACTTCTTCTTTGTTTTTTCCTTGCCTTTCTGTTATGTGGAGAGCACTGTCGCCACCTAAGGGTTCTGTAAAATAGGTTAGACACATCCAATAGCTATAATATTTGTACATCAGAGGCAGAAGGCTTTGATCGACGCCCCACCGTCAAAAAACGCAATTGACGAACATGTCCGTCCTTGGCACTCTACGTTACTATTTGAAATGACGAACATGTCCGTCCTTGGCACTCAATGAGTTAAGAAAGAACATGAGGTATTTACACGACATACATGGACTATCATATCCCATATCCCCCACAAAGAACATCAAAACACAACAAAACAAAACAAGAAAACTGCATAAGATACACAATAATCCAAGAACAAACAAGACTATTGGACAAACAACCAAACAAAAACAATGCATTCAGCTCCTATCCTGATAAGCCTAATGACACTGGGGTAAAAAGTTCTTAAAGTCAAACTCTGTATGTGGTTGCCATATTTTGGGGATGTCTAAGAATCTGATTCTTGTAGTAAATTTCTTGTAGTAAATGTTATCCAACGTATGGTAGCTTGAGAGTTCATTCCACCAGTGAACTACAGCTGGGGGATTGGATGCTTTCCAATTTAAAGCTATGCATTTCCTAGCTGCCAACAGGGCAAGATCTATGTATTTACTTTGAATGCATTGTTTTTGTTTGGTTGTTTGTCCAATAGTCTTGTTTGTTCTTGGATTATTGTGTATTTTATGCAGTTTTCTTGTTTTGTTTTGTTGTGTTTTGATGTTCTTTGTGGGGGATATGGGATATGATAGTCCATGTATGTTCTTTCTTAAAGATATAAAAAAAAAAAAAAAAAAAAAAATTTTTTTTTTTTTTTTTTTTTTTTTCTAAAACGACTAGTCGACTACTAAGCACAGTGTCGACTAGTGGTTTTACTAGTCGACTAGTCGACTAGTCGACTAGTCTGTGAATGCCCTACTAACAACTACATCATAATACGCTACGATATCCATGAAGAGAACAGAATTATACAGCTGCAAAACCCACACGCTGCTTGCAGTTGTTGAACATAATGTAAATAAGAATAAATAAATACAAAGTAATCCGGTATATTAACGTGGCTTATCACTTCCTATTTACAAGTAATGTTAATCACACGCCCAATCAAGCTGAGACACGGCCAATCAAATGGACACACCATAAAGGTTTTTGCACACACAGTCCGATTGTTTTCGTATGCACTTTTTTTAATCCGTCATCTGAAATCAAGGATGGGTCTCAGCTCGCAAAAATCTATTGACTGATGCGAAAAACGCAGAAAATCGAACCTCGTCCGAAAACTTAAATGACGGATGTAATTGTCGGACTCAGTGTGTCAATGATGATTGACACAAATTAGGTCGTTTTTTTTTTTTTTCGTGCGTCAATTTCGGACGAAAATACGGACTTGGTGTGCAAAAGCTATAACTTGGTCTGTTAACTCTGTCGTCGGGAACAAGTCCGTTCTCACTCTCAATATGAAGAAAAGAACATAACTTAGGAGAGTCCAGACTCGAGTACTACGACAACACTGACTCGAGTACTACGACAACACTGACTCGAGTACTACGACAACACTGACTCGAGTACTACTACAACACTGACTCGAGTACTACGACAACACTGACTCGAGGACTACGACAACACTGACTCGAGTACTACTACAACACTGACTCGAGTACTACTACAACACTGACTCGAGTACTACTACAACACTGACTCGAGTACTACGACAACACTGGCTGCAGGAGGTAACCTTTATGGAATAACCTTTATTTCTAAGTATCTCTATATACAGATGTTTCCCCCTGAGCTTAAACTACATAGAGCAGATTTAAGTGATTCTTATTAGTATAGAGAATAGACTTTTTTTTAGACTCACCATCACTTCCTCTGACATCGGTGTTTGTTGGGAGTTGGCATCGTTCTGGTAAACGGACTCATCGAGTTTATGTTCCTGCCAGGCATTAAAATCCACCGAGTGCTTGGGAATGTAGTTGGACAGGTCTAAAGACAACAACAACAACAACAACAACAACAACAACAACAAATAAGTAACATGTCACTAATGGGACATAACATAAATTTTTCCTCACAGGAATATGTAAGAGACATCATTTACATTACGTCATTTGGCAGACGCTTTTATCCAAAGCGACTTACAATAACACATTTTTTGTCAGCAATAGAGCAATCAACTATGCAACACAGTCTATGACAGCTACAACTTCTGAAGGAATAGTGGTAAAGTTTAGTTGTTTTTTATGAGAGAGAAAGATGTTAGTTCAAGAAGGGGCCAGGTGGAGCCTGAAAAGGTGAGAGAGCATGCATATCTGGCAATGCATATTATATAGGTACTAGCTTTATTGTCTAAAACAGTTATGTGGCTTCATCTCTTCCCAATAGCATAGTGCAGGGGACCTTTCAGTGCCACACACATTTTCTTAATTCTAGTTCACAATTTGACCAGTAGGTGTCTCCCGAGATTACCAATAGGTCAGACTGAACCGATTTGCATAGCCTTTCCTGCCATGCCTGGTTTGACTGACAGACACATTAGGGCAGTGGTTCTCAAAGTGGGGTCCGGGGCCCCCACGAGGGGTCCTTGAGGGGGTTCCAGGGGCTCCCCAGCAAAAAGGGTAATTCATTTTCACAAGAATCCCAACCATATAGTAACACAATGACACAATTACCTTGGTGTGTTTTTTTGTGTGTTTTTGAAATAAGTAACTATGTTATGTCAGAGGTTCTCAAATGTTTTTCAGCCAATGACCCCTTACAAGATAGAAAATATACCGGGGACCCCCTCATTCTGATTTGTGATTTTGGGCTAAGCTTAATTGTTTCCACGATAACGTGCTTGACTTTTAATTTGATAGGTTTGTTATTAGAATGTAATCCATGAACCATTTTAGATTTAAAGCATAAACTATTTTCATTGAACTATGAAGATTTTGCAAAAAAAAATATATATATATATATTTTTTTATTACATTACATTTACATTACGTCATTTAGCAGACACTTTTGTTTTGTCCAAAGCGACTTACAATATCACAATTTGTCAACAGTACAGAAAACCACTATGCAACACAATCAATGACAGCCAAGATATTTTGATAGACTAGCACCATGTAGGAACTGGAAGTAGTTTGAGAAGGAATAAGTAACATGTAGCATTTTTTTTTAATTAATTAATTAGCAACAATAATAAAAAGACAGGGCCAGGAGAGTGGTAGTAGGGAGAGTAGTCAAAACAGCTCAAATCCTATTGGACAGGGGGACCCTGGGAAGAGATCGTATCAAATGGGGGTCTGTGATGTGAGAACCACTGCATCATTTTCTGCACAACCTTGTGTACCTTTCAGTGGTTCCCAACCTTTTTTGTCTCATGTACCCCTTGAGCTGTTTTTCCATGACAATAGTACCCCTCACTCATCCGTGTTGATGATTACATACAAGTAAATCTATACAAAATATAAGTTTCACTGAACTGCCGGTGTTTGGGCTTTTTAGTTGTTTTTTTGCCATTATCAGTAGCAGAACAGTGTAGCAGTTGACGCTTGCCAGCAGAACTAGTTGCGGCACACACATCACATTTTAACAATGGGCTTATGAAATATGACCTTTATGATGAAGGTCCTAGTGACCGAAACGTTTAATACATTTAATACATAATACATTTTCTCCTAAGAAGGTGAGACAGTGTGCGGGAGCTTTTCTTTACAACAATGGGCTTATGAAATGACTTGGAATATATATATATTTATTTATCATTTTGGAGGTAAATTGTATTCCCCAATCATTCCAAGTACCCCCTGCAAGCTGCTCAAGTACCCCTAGGGGTACACGTACCCCTGGTTGGGAATCACTGCCTTATATGACACTTTCCAGTCTCTGGAATCCTTCACAGCTTTATTTCATGTATCCCAGTCTGTCGAGTACTTCTTCAGTATAATTGTCTTGTGGTGCGATGGACCAAGCTGCTGTCAAGAGCCTTGCTATTCTTTCCACTACAGCTGCAGCCATTCTGTTGTGCACATCTATAAAAATGTTTGAAGTGTGTATATCTAAGAGGGGGACTAAATACTCCAAACACCACCACACAGTTTCACTTCAAAGTAGCTGTGTCACAATTACAAAAGCGCTTCATGTTAGCTTAAAAAAAAGGCTGAAAATGCCTGGTTCTATAAATGTGTTTTTAAAGCAACATGTGGCAATTAACAGCAATTCAAAGAAGCCAAGTACGGTCGTCAGTCAGTCAGTGCCCAAAGTGCACGAGTATGAGTCACACACACTGAGACATTCATGTGGCAAGAGGAACTCTAAAATCGCGTAGATCATGGCAACATGCCAAAGTGTTGACACCAAATATCCACAAAATGACGGCCTTCAACATGACCACAGAATTGAGTGGACACCTCGGTGACACAGTCTCAACGTAAATGGTACGTTCCATTCGGAGCCTCACAAGAGCTGTATTCTTGGCGGGGGTGTCAACTGGAAAGTGTCGTGTCCAAGGCCAAGGCTCAAATATGCAAAAGCTGAGGAGTGCAAAACCTGGATCCCTAAGCAGTCGAAAATTAGCAATATGGTCTGATGAGTTGAATTTGATACGATTTCTATAAGATTACAATTACGATGATTCGATTGTGAATTTGCCAACCCCCTCCATCATCACTCGTGTGTTTGTGTTCATCTCACCAGTGCTGTTGGTGGTGTGCGTGGGGGAACTCACCAGTGCTGTTGGTGGTGTGCGTGGGGGAACTCACCAGTGCTGTTGGTGGTGTGCGTGGGGGAACTCACCAGTGCTGTTGGTGGTGTGCGTGGGGGAACTCACCAGTGCTGTTGGTGGTGTGCGTGGGGGAACTCACCAGTGCTGTTGGTGGCGTGCGTGGGGGAACTCACCAGTGCTGTTGGTGGTGTGCGTGGGGGAACTCACCAGTGCTGTTGGTAGTGTGCGGGGGGGAACTCACCAGTGCTGTTGGTGGCGTGCGTGGGGGAACTGCTGAAACTGGGCCGAGGGATGTGGATTCGCCCCACCATGCTGGGCTGTTGCTCCGCCACCTTCTCCTCTTCCTCCTCCTCGTCCTCGCTGTCCCACACGCTGCTCTCCGACGGGTACTCGTACGTGCTCTGGAGGCTCGACTCGTTGAAGGAGATCTTGAGCTGAAAGAGAGAGAGATCGTTTGGAGGAAAATTATGATCTGACCACTTATCTATATTGCTTTAATGTGTTATTAAATCGCTTTGCTGGTGTTCATTTGTTTTGCTGACATTCCAGTAAATCTTTCAACTGAACTGGGAAAAAAAAGAACGACAGTGAAAGACTGAGAAAGAAAATGAACAAACAATTACAACCAGAGGGTAATGGCATAACCTGTTCCCTTCATTTAAAACAGTGGTTCTCAACATGGGGTCCTCCAGGAGGTTCCACGGGGTCCCCAGCACATTAATAAATTGTTCAACTTCAGAATTATTTAATTTACAAGAAGTTAACACAATTAGAGAATGTAGAAGAATGCCTATTTTGATAATAGTGTCACTGTTATCTACCTACAATATAAGATATATTATATTATATGCTTATATTATAATATTATATATATGATATTATAATATATATATATATATATATACACCTACAATATAAGATATACAATACAGACAAGTCGCAGAACTCTGGACAAAATCATATCTAAAAATAAAAGCATTCTCAGATTTAGGTCCAAGAGATATTTAATCTCCTCCAAATGGGGGTGTGGCCCTAGTAGGGCTGCTTGATGAAAAAGGTGAGAATCCCTGAAGTCAAATGAAGCTGAAGCCAACTCACTGCTTGGGATCCACGTTTGATTTGAACGTGTTTGGTGACTGGCACCAGGGTGGGGAAACTAACGCCGGCCAGCAGCCAAATGCTGCTCAATCTTGGCTGCAGTCGTTAAGTTTGGCAGCTCGCCGTCCACGATTTGGAGTGTTTATTTGACTCTAAAAATCGAGCTGGCTGAGAAAAACAGAAAAGTTGCTGAATTTGGAGAAGCTGCAGTCGCTGTGGCCAGAAGAGAAAATACGTTGCTTCCTCTTTGCTTGCCAAAGTGGCTGACAAAGTATCCAAACTCATCAGCCACAGACAAAATGTACAAACAGTGGATACGTTTACATGCCTTCATGTTTTAATGAAGGACAGCTTTTACCATAATAATGATGTCCTTTCCTTAATGACTGGAGCATTTTATGAGCATGGTAAAACATTAACACTGACTATTGCTTCCTTATTGCTCTGAAAACGTACAGAATGTCGTCTATATACCATATCTCCACTTTGCTCATGTAACATGGCCAGTGGTCGTGCTGTGCAGTAAGGAAACCTCACCCCCCAATGCTTTGTATGTAGCTTTGCAGAAAGAGGGGTGCAGGTGGTATGTGCGTGTGCTTTGTAGTATGTAGCTTTGCAGAAAGAGGGGTGCAGGTGGTATGTGCTTTGTATGTAGCTTTGCAGAAAGAGGGGTGCAGGTGGTATGTGCGTGTGCTTAGTATGTAGCTTAGCAGAAAGAGGGCTGCAGGTGGCGTGTGCTTTGTATGTAGCTTTGCAGAAAGCGGGGTGCAGGTGGCGTGTGCTTTGTATGTAGCTTTGCAGAAAGAGGGGTGCAGGTGGTATGTGCTTTGTATGTAGCTTTGCAGAAAGAGGGGTGCAGGTGGCGTGTGCTTTGTATGTAGCTTTGCAGAAAGAGGGGTGCAGGTGGTATGTGCTTTGTATGTAGCTTTGCAGAAAGAGGGGTGCAGGTGGTATGTGCGTGTGCTTAGTATGTAGCTTAGCAGAAACAGGGCTGCAGGTGGCGTGTGTTTTGTATGTAGCTTTGCAGAAAGCGGGGTGCAGGTGGCGTGTGCTTTGTATGTAGCTTTGCAGAAAGAGGGGTGCAGGTGGTATGTGCTTTGTATGTAGCTTTGCAGAAAGAGGGGTGCAGGTGGCGTGTGCTTTGTATGTAGCTTTGCAGAAAGAGGGGTGCAGGTGGTATGTGCTTTGTATGTAGCTTTGCAGAAAGAGGGGTGCAGGTGGCGTGTGCTTTGTATGTAGCTTTGCAGAAAGAGGGGTGCAGGTGGCGTGTGCTTTGTATGTAGCTTTGCAGAAAGAGGGGTGCAGGTGGCGTGTGCTTTGTATGTAGCTTAGCAGAAAGAGGGGTGCAGGTGGCATGTGCTTTGTATGTAACTTTTCAGAAAGAGGGGTGCAGGTGGCGTGTGCTTTGTATGTAGCTTTGCAGAAAGAGGGGTGCAGGTGGTATGTGCTTTGTATGTAGCTTAGCAGAAAGAGGGGTGCAGGTGGTATGTGCGTGTGCTTTGTATGTAGCTTTGCAGAAAGAGGGGTGCAGGTGGCGTGTGCTTTGTATGTAGCTTTGCAGAAAGAGGGGTGCAGGTGGTATGTGCTTTGTATGTAGCTTTGCAGAAAGAGGGGTGCAGGTGGCGTGTGCATTGTATGTAGCTTTGCAGAAAGAGGGGTGCAGGTGGTATGTGCTTTGTATGTAGCTTTGCAGAAAGAGGGGTGCAGGTGGTATGTGCGTGTGCTTAGTATGTAGCTTAGCAGAAAGAGGGCTGCAGGTGGCGTGTGCTTTGTATGTAGCTTTGCAGAAAGCGGGGTGCAGGTGGCGTGTGCTTTGTATGTAGCTTTGCAGAAAGAGGGGTGCAGGTGGTATGTGCTTTGTATGTAGCTTTGCAGAAAGAGGGGTGCAGGTGGCGTGTGCTTTGTATGTAGCTTTGCAGAAAGAGGGGTGCAGGTGGTATGTGCTTTGTATGTAGCTTTGCAGAAAGAGGGGTGCAGGTGGTATGTGCGTGTGCTTAGTATGTAGCTTAGCAGAAACAGGGCTGCAGGTGGCGTGTGCTTTGTATGTAGCTTTGCAGAAGTGGGGTGCAGGTGGCGTGTGCTTTGTATGTAGCTTTGCAGAAAGAGGGGTGCAGGTGGTATGTGCATGTGCTTAGTATGTAGCTTAGCAGAAAGAGGGCTGCAGGTGGCGTGTGCTTTGTATGTAGCTTTGCAGAAAGAGGGGTGCAGGTGGCGTGTGCTTTGTATGTAGCTTTGCAGAAAGAGGGGTGCAGGTGGCGTGTGCTTTGTATGTAGCTTTGCAGAAAGAGGGGTGCAGGTGGCGTGTGCTTTGTATGTAGCTTTGCAGAAAGAGGGGTGCAGGTGGCGTGTGCTTTGTATGTAGCTTTGCAGAAAGAGGGGTGCAGGTGGCGTGTGCTTTGTATGTAGCTTAGCAGAAAGAGGGGTGCAGGTGGCATGTGCTTTGTATGTAACTTTTCAGAAAGAGGGGTGCAGGTGGCGTGTGCTTTGTATGTAGCTTTGCAGAAAGAGGGGTGCAGGTGGTATGTGCTTTGTATGTAGCTTAGCAGAAAGAGGGGTGCAGGTGGTATGTGCGTGTGCTTTGTATGTAGCTTTGCAGACAGAGGGGTGCAGGTGGCGTGTGCTTTGTATGTAGCTTAGCAGAAAGAGGGGTGCAGGTGGTATGTGCGTGTGCTTTGTATGTACGGTAGCTTTGCAGAAAGAGGGGTGCAGGTGGCGTGTGCTTTGTATGTAACTTTTCAGAAAGAGGGGTGCAGGTGGTATGTGCGTGTGCTTTGTATGTAGCTTTGCAGAAAGAGGGGTGCAGGTGGCATGTGCTTTGTATGTAACTTTTCAGAAAGAGGGGTGCAGGTGGCGTCCTCGCAGGAGAGCTTCTGGCCATGTGCTCGATCGTCTCATAGCTTGCTGTCCATTTGGCAACGCTTCAGTGGTCTGCGAACACGGATGCACGCGGTGAGACAGACACGCCACTTTGTTGCACCATGTAATCCGACATGACTTGCAACTCTGCAACCAGAGACCAGAGACCAGAGACCTGGCTGCTTGGGACTGTGAGTGAGCACATTACGAGTGAGGAGAGTCGCCCGAGAAAGAGACATGCACCGTTTGGAGGAAAGAAAAAAACATGACATCTACTCTGTGACACAGTGATATCATGAAGCATGGATATCATCAACTCTAAGAACATCTTTATGATCAGATGTGCTTTTGTCCAGAATGCCAGGACCGACTATATTGTATGTAGAGATAACAGTGAAACTACTGTATGATCAGAGCAGTCATTTTTCTACATTCTCTAATTGTGTTAACTTCTTAATTCATATACCGTAAATTCCGGACTATAAGCCGCGGCTTTTTTCCCGTTTTTTGGCCCCTGCGGCTTATATAACGGTGCGGCTTATCTATGGATTTTTTCAGAAAAAAAAAAAAAAAATACAAATAAAATCTCTCTTTTTTAGCACTCTTTCTAACTATAAATCCACTTCTGTTTTAATTTCCTCTCTTGCCCTCTTTTCACCACACCGCGGACACTGTGTGCACTGTAAAAATAAACAACGGTGGTGTTGTGTTATGTTGTTTTGTTGAAATGTTACGGTAATACGGTAAATGGGAGCTTCCTCAAACAGCCATCTCTTTCCCGACAATCCCCTCTGTGCGTGACCACTTACATATGGTAATTACGGTAAGGAAACGGCCACTCGGCCAACAACTCCCTCCCCCGACTACCAGGAGAAAATCACAAACTTCGGCGAATTCACACAAAGGAAGATCAAGGAATATTCACAACAAGACGAGCAGTAGAAGCAACACTCTCACTTACCATGGGGAAGGTACGCAGAAATTCACACGACGCAGCTTTCAAGTTGAAAGCAGTCAATCTCGCATTAAAAGAGGGAAACAGAGCAGCCGCGCGTAACCTGGGCATCGATGAGTCAATGGTGAGGCGTTGGACGGTGCAGCAGGAGGAACTGTCTCAGTGCAAGAAGACCAAAAAGTCCTTCAGAGGTCATAAAAGCAGATGGCCCGAACTTGAAGATTCCCTTGAAGATTGGGTGTTGACCCAGAGAGCAGACGGCCGAGGCGTTTCCACGGTGCAGATCCGACTGAAGGCCAAAACAGTCGCCACCGAAATGAAAATTGAACATTTCATAGGTGGCCCATCTTGGTGCTTCCGATTCATGAGACGAAAGGGACTGTCCGTCCGGGCGAGAACTACTGAACAACTCCCTCCCGACTACCAGGAGAAAATCACAAACTTCGGCAAATTCACACAAAGGAAGATCACGGAATATTATAGGAGTGTGAAAACATCCACAATCACCAACGGGTTCCAAAACGCTGGACTGCTGCGGGATGAAGAGGATGACGCCGCCACAGCTGGCGCTGAGGGCCGTCAGAGGCTTCAGAGGCTGTTCGATGCCGACAGTGACGAAGAGGAGTTCGTTGGTTTTGAGTGACAATGAAGGAGAGAGGAGAGTGGTTGACGAAGCCACCCTGAACCTGTTCGTTTCCGACACTGAAGATGAGGACTTTGGTGGTTTCAGTACGCAGGAAGAAGAGGAAGACGAGGATTAGTGACTTGACTTCTCTGGTTACAGCCGTTTGCTGCACATATAGCCTATTGTTGTGTGATTTTGTCTGGGGATTAGTGACCTGACTTTTGTTTTGTTTTGTTGAAATGTTAATAAATGGGAGCTTCCCCAAACAGCCATCTCTTTCCCGACATTCCTCTCTGTGCACGAACCCTTTCATATGGTAATTAAACATCAAAACACCCGCGGCTTATAGACCGGTGCGGCTTATATAAGAAAAAAATAGTCAATTTTGGTCCCGCGGCTTATATACCGGTGCGTCTTATAGTCCGGAATTTACGGTAAATGAAATAATGTTGAAATTGAACAATTCATCAGTTTGCTGGGGGCCCCTGGAACCCCGTCACGGACCCCTGGTGGTCCCCGGACCCCACCTTGAGAACCACTGGTGAAGTTATTAGCCATCTTAGATTCCTGGCTGAATTGAGCCATACATTTCTGCCAAGTAATGTTGCGCAAATTGATCCATAATATCCAAGCAAAGCCTCTGACAAAACTAAAAAAGAAAGAAAAAGCCTTAATTCAATGGCTGTTCACAATATAAGTTATAAAATGCATATGCAAACAACACAATATGATAGCCAATGACAGTCAAGAGGTTTTGTTTCCTTCTGAGTTTCAATGCAGGTGAGACACACACACACACACACACACACACACACACACACACACACACACACACACACACACACACACACACACACACACACACACACACACACACACAAGGAACCTGTAAAAGAAGGAAGAGTCATTACATCATACCAACGTTCTAATGCTCTGCAGTTGGGGCCAGACTTTGGTGCCAGTTCTATTGCAGCCTATGGGAGATGCATGGAGAAGCACACTAAAAGCCCACATATAGACGTTGTCTAACGTTTGATGAAGAAATGCCTGAACCAAATGAAAGAACACACTTCAGAGAATAGGCCGCTGACTGATTTTTCCTAATGTGTGCATTAGTTAATTTGGTGTAGTCTCCAAATACAGTCCAGTAATTCATTTGACTTGCTATGAGCCCTATAAAGTATGTGGTCTATAATCATGTGTGGTGGATACTATTTGGAGACAAACGGCAAATAATATGGGCAGTAGTGCCTTAGGCCGTGTGTCCATCTAGCGTCTTTTTCCGACCGTTAAACACTGGAAGTGCGCTGGGAAGCGCTGATCTCAGCGCACAATTATACAAGGAAGCAGTCTGAAACTAACGTTAGCTCAGTGCGGTAGTAGCTTGATAGCTGACAGCTAACATTATCAAACAACACACATACAGTGATTTAGCTCAACACTGACCAGAAATATTAAGTGTCTAGCCAATCTGTTCCCACAATTGAGCCTTTCTGTCTCTGTTGCGATAGTTTCTCCATATGATTAGTTGCCAGAAAAGGAGCACCCGACACCAGCGTCTTTCTGAAAAGTTAAAATATTTTCAGCTGGAAGCGCTGGGAGTCGGGCGCACAAAAACGCCGGAGCGCTCTGAAAATAGACGCTGGGCGCTGCGCACTTTCTCTAGTCGTCCATGTGCGACACAGTCCCTTAAAGGTTAGAGAAGCGGGCTTGTGACCGGAAGGCCGTCGGTTCAATCCCCGGATCGGTAGGGTAAATCTGGGTGGGCAAAGTGAAAAGCAGCGCTTGTCCCTCCCTCATTACCACCACTGAGGTGCCCTTGAGCAAGGGTGGAAAAAACAAACACATAATGAAACATCAGTGGGTAGCCTACAGTATGCTCTGTGTGTTCTCTCACTTGGTGGAGGCGTTTCTTCATCAAAGGTCATACAACATAGATAGATATATTGGGCTTTAGTGTGCTTCTCCATAGGCTTCACCAGAACTGCAGAGTCTGGCCCAAAGCAGAGCATTAGAATGCTGGTATGATGTAACGACTCTTCCTTCTTTTATAGAGAGGCAAAGTGGAACGTCACTTCCTGCTTCAGCACTGTACCAGAGATTTTCATCCGCCATTTATTTTCCCATAAGACATTTCGTAAAATGCGTATAAAATAGTTTTACTTTGTCGAACCAAACGGTTCAGCTAACGCTATAATCGGGAGAGACCATAGAACATTTGACTCGGACCAGAACAAAAAACAACATTGAAAAAATATTTTCTTTAAACCCCCATTTTTTTAACGTTTTGGTCCCAGTTAAATGTTATGAGATCGCTCCTGTTTCTAAATATGTCTGTACCGTTTGGTTTGAACCAGTAAAACTATTTTTATACGCATTTTACGAAATGTGTATGGGAAAATAAATGGCGGATGAAAATCTATGGTACAGTGCTGAAGCAGGAAGTAGGCGGGCGGTCACTTTGCCTCTCTATAGGTTCCTTGGAGGCGGTCAGTCAGCTGACGGCGGGATCGGGGCTCTCATGTACCTGGCTCCAGCTCCACTCTGCACTAAATCTGCCCTAATCTCCATCACAAGGCCAAGAAGCCGCCTCCTCAACACCCTCACACCTCATTCCCGTTACTAAGTTCCACGCTTGTTCCTTGTTCCAGACCATAAACCACTGGAAATTAAGATCTTCCTGTGTGATTAACGGGATGTCGACTGATAGTGGCAAGGCAACAAAGCCATAACCCTTTACAACTGAACAGTATCGTTCAAAACATCACAACATGTGTCTTAACTCTCTAACACACACATGGGCAAAACACGGCCCCAGCCCCTGGGCCATCTCAATCCAGCCCCCAACGTCCTCAGAGAAAAACAAAACAACAACCCCCAAAAATTCAATAAAGGGCAGAATTATGTTCATAAATCTCATCTGCTACAGCCATAGGGGTTGGTAAATCCCCCGTTCTATCCATTCAGCAAAGTTAGAATTTAGCTGATAGCCCAGCCCAGGCAGACACGATCAGGGATTTAACCACCGCAGCAAACGCACATCTGAACAGACGTCTTGTGTTCTGCTCTAGAATCCCCAAACCTGTAGTGTAGAGCCGCAGCACCGTCCTTTGGTGAGTCAGCCCATTGAGCTATATGGGAGGTTTTACCCCACTCGCGCGCCAGCCGTATAACATTTTGTGGGCGTTCACAGACTGTCTCTATTGAATTTGTATCACTATTATATTGGGAGATTAACAAGAATTGACCAATCACAACGGGAGAGAGGGTTAAAAATTAGGGGTCGACCGATTATCGGTTTGGCCGATTATTATGGCCGATATTCAGCATTTTGCCGATTATCTGTATCGGCATTTTCATTGGCTGTTTGCCGATATAATACATTTATTAAAAAATTATTTACTTTCGCCATGAAGCGCTGCAGAAGCCTGTGTGTCTCTCTCTCTGCTGCAGCCCCTGTCTGCCCTGTGGCAATGTCCCGCCCACAGCGCTATCTGATTGGTTACATATTGAGCAATAGCCTATCAGAGGGCTCCTCAGAGATGAAATTTGAGACGCTGCCTGTGCCCCACAAAGCCTGTTGATAAGCGAGTGGACTCTGCCTGCGGCTGTGTGAGCGAGTGTGACTGCCTTCCCTAAACTTTCTCCAACAAACATGGACAGACACACACAAACGCAGATTGTTCGCAAATGCTCGTTTGGTGTGCCATAGCAGTCCGTCCGTGTCTGTCTGTGTCTGTCCGTGTTTGTTGGAGAAAGTCCGATACGATTGTAAACTGGGGCAGGACACAAGATTTTAATTCCATAGCGTCCACGGTGTAGCGTCGCTCTTTTTTAATCAAATGGCCATGGTTGTCAAGCGCGAAGCTGTTTTATTAATCAATAGTCCTGTAGCGTCCCGAAAATATATATCTCCAATCCACTCGCATGTGTAACGCAGCGCAAGCAGGCTGCTCCAGGCACCACTTTTCAGAGTGGAGGAGGAAGAAGGAACCGAATAAAGTAGGATGAGACATTTGTACGTCAGCGGACTCGTTTGCAATAAAAAGGGAACCGAATAAACTAGGATGAGACATTGGTCAGCAGATGCCCGCATGAACCTGTTTGTGTTCTCCTTTGAGAGAGCCTGGTGCGAGGTTAGTGTCAAGTAGTGTAAGCTGAGGGAAACCCTCTTTATTATTTTGTTTCTGTGGTGAGCTGTTAGTTTGTTTAAAGTACACAGCTTTATCTTGACAATGTGCCCAAGTCTCCCCTAGATTGAACAAACACAAACACACACACACACACACACACACACACACACACACACACACACACACACACACTTTGTTCATATCAATATTAATAGAGTGAATATTTTCAAATAATATTGTAGTTGGATAAACTGAAGAAAATGAATTTCAACAACGGGTCGTGTTATTCTAAATTTTGACACCAAGATTTAAATTTTTACTGCAAACATATATCGGTTCCAAAATATCGGTTATCGGTGTCTTTCATTGCCGATAATCGATATCGATATCGGCCCTGAAAAACCCATATCGGTCGATCCCTATTAAAAATAGTGAGTGTTGGCAGGTATGATCTCCAATGTGTGGCCCTTCGCTTACTTGATGTAAGTCAGTATGGCCCTCTGGAAAAAAAAATGTGTTGCAATGCCCACCCCTGCTCTAACACAATGTCTCAAATGTGCTGTCATGTGTTTCAGGATAGAGCGACAGGGTTTGCATACTTTTCCAACCTTCTTATCAAATTCCTTCACTTTGAAAGGCCTGGAAGTTATCTCAACTATTTGGCAAAGGAACAGAGTCCCAAACGCACTCCCATCACCTTTCCACAACCCTAAGATCTCCGTCCAGATATCCCAGCCATTTTTTTGGGGGGGGGACTAGTATCAATTTGAACCACCAAGGTTTTGGACACCAGAGTGCTGAACGATTTCAAAAGGCTTCAAGGCTATCATTTTCAGTTGGAAGTTCCAGCGGCTCATTTGTGAGTAAAAATAAAGTCTCGGCTTTTCATTCTGTGTCAAGATTATTGTGTAATTCAAACGCTGTTTTGAAGATCATACATGTATGATGACAAGCCAGCCAGCCCACAGAGAAGAGGAACTCATGTTTTTTCTTATAGTGGAAATCAACAGAGTCTGGTCTCAGTCAGTCCTAGAGGAGCAGAGCGGCACTCAAACACACACATTATTCTGTCACACAATAAAAGGTACTTTAATGCAACAAAGCAATATAAGGTACTGGGGGAAAAGTAGCAGTTTTGAACTGGAGTCAAATTTTAATCATCTGAACTCTATTTTTCAATAGAGAGCCAAAGTCAACGTCACTTCCTGCTTCAGCATGTGCACCAAGGGATTTCATCCACCATTTATTTTCCCATAGAAATTTCGTAAAATGCTTGTAAGAATAGTTTTACTTGGTCAAAGCAAACGATTCAGCAATATTTAGAAACAGAAGAGACCATAGCACATTTCATTTGGACTAAAACATAAAAAAAAGTTAAAGTTTTGGTCTGAGTGAAATGTTCTATGATCTCTCCCGATTCTTAATATAGCTGAATCGCTTGGTTTCACCAAATAAAACAATTTTTATAAACATTTTACGAAATGTCTATGGGAAAATAATTGGCGGATGAAATCTCTTGGTGCGCATGCTGAAGCAGGAAGTGACGTTGACTTTGGCTCTCTAGTCTCTATACCCAGCCCCTCCCATCCCAGACGGCCGCCACACAGCCTCAGTTTAACTTTCCGCCCCACCCCCCATCGAGTGTGACTGGCCAACGCTTTGGAGGCTGCTCAGGACAAGGGGTTATAGGTCACCACCACCACAGGAACAGACATGAAACACCACCACCACCACAGGAACAGACATGAACACACAGACACAGCATTGTGTCAGCGCAGTCACACATTACATTTCCCTTCTTAAGCCAGCTGGCCAGCGTTCCAGGCCGTTCTCATTTGGTGCGACAGATCAGGTTAGAAAGTGGACAGTGGACACCACTACTTCACGTTTCTCCATTCGATCTTTATAACCGTCGTGACGCCATTTAATAGTCGCCAATATCTGATTTGTGTTGATAACGGCCAATAAAATAGATACACCTAATCATCAGGTCTATGGACATTTCCTCCTACGCATCTGTTTACAAGCCTTTTTACAATCAAGCCTTTTTACAATCAAGATTTGATGTTATTAGCAATTCAAAACGTGCATGTGTGGAGGAGGGGGTGCACAGACTGATTCGTTAGCTTAACAAAGATGCAGTTTATAAACATAGCATTTAAATTAATTACTCAATCACTTGACGTTAAGTGCTGTAGCTCAGTTTTTGTTTGTAGTTTAATCAAGTGTCTCAATAATCTTAAAAGGTACTTTATGCAACACAAAACGATGAGGATAAGATTATAAGATAAAGCTGGTAGAAAAGGGATTTTGTACAACTCAGTCAAGGGGAAGGAGGAGTCGATTAAGAAAGGTGTAGGGATCAAGTTTAAGTGTTTTCTTACACAACCTGGCAGCAGATTTTCCCTTTGAGAAGAGAATCAGAATAGCATTACACTCGTGATCAAATTCACGCAAACACTTGAAAATGGGCAAGCAACGACGATGCTATTTCAAGTTTCAACAAAACGTCTGCATCTCACTCACTTGTACGTGAGCATCCAGTTGAGTTGAATAGCACAAACACATAATACACCAGTTATTGATAGAGGCCATATCACTCTTTGCCAGACTGCAAAGAGGCTTTCAGTTTCAGGCGTGGGCTATTTTTAGCACTGAAACCTCCGCTCTTTTTGGTTGGCGTGCTTAACTTTATACCCATAAAGCATTTCCCCGCTAAGTCGACATCCTGTCTTAGAGGAAGCCACATGAGAGGCGCCAAATGAGAGTTTATCAATAAATCAGACTGGCCGCTGCAGGCGCACGCTTCCTCTTTTGGCTGTCTTTCGCTTTCCTTTCGTCTGGCTGAGGCCTGCAGCATGAGAGTCAACAGAGTCTCTTTGCTGTTACACTTTAGGCATTCCGCCGACGTGCTTATATCCCATTGACACTGACTGAATGAATAAGTACGGGCGCAGCGTCTCGCTCAAGGATGCGAGTATTGATGGATGTGTTTGCTGCTGGGGGTGATGGGACTGCGATCATTACACGGCGGGATGCTCTGTAATCCACTAGTCCTGCCTGCTGCTGCTATTTAGGCTTAGCGGAGACTCAGCCATCATCATCTATCTGCCCTGGCTGGCTGTGGGCTGAGACTCAGCCATCATCTATCTGCCCTGGCTGGCTGTGGGCTGTGATAAAAGCCTGCATCACTGAGGCAGCAGTGATTCCTCTCCTGCCCCCCCCCAGGCTGTGGGACGGGCCCACAGGGCTTCCGTTTCTGCCCCCTGAGAAATATGTTTCAGGGGCATTTTGGATAATTTCCAGGGCAATTTGCTCAAATGGTGGGGGGAATACCTTAGTTCTTCTATGTTGCATGGCACACTAATATTCAATGACTCTTATCCAGACATATTTGATGATTTCTAAAAGTTCATAAACAATCACAGTTAAAAAATCCTGGTTTCCTACCATTTTAACAACCCTTTGGAGGAGGTGGCGTTTCTCGACAGGCCTGCCAGTATAGTAAGTAAGTGTCTCCAGATGTACTGCCGGTATGTCGCTCTCCAGTCCATCCTCCAACCCACAAGAGTAGACTCTTTGACAGCTTTTTTAGGCCTTGGGCAGACCGGGAGAGGGTCAGTGACAATGTCCCATTTAATTTCGATCTGTTTCTAGTCATGACTCAGAGGGTGGTTTGCGTATAAGAGAAAACGCTCTGCGCTCTTAGGTGAACGTTAGCTAGCTTGCGCCGGCTGTCACTGAGGTAAATAATGCTAGCAGGAGGAAGGGGCGGGGGTTGTGCAGGTGCAGATGTCATTTTTGAGTCGCACTTTGCAAATACAGAGCAACGTTAAAATACAGAAAGTTAACTATTTTATGAGGGCATTTAAAAACCTCGTCATCCAAATTCCAAGGGCGATTGTAAATGTTTTATGGATATTTTGCCCCAAGCCCTAGTCAATTCTGAGTGACCCTGACATGTGTGTCCACGATATTTTGCCCCGAGCCCTAGTTAATTCTGACCCTGACATGTGTGTGCATGTGTGGGCAGGGAGGGAGGCCTGCTAATGCTTCATGTCACCACAGTTTAAAATAAAAACAACATGGCAGACAACTTGATTTGTAGCCCACAGTGCTGCCAGAGAGGACCCCATTTACAAGACCATCTCCAAAATCTTTAGAAAAAAAACTGCAAACCGATGTCAGCAATAATGCTTTGTCACTATTTTTTTAATCATTTATTTTAGGGATGCACCGATCCACATTTCTTCACTTCCGATCCCGATACCTGAATTTGGATATCTGCCGATACCGATATTATGCCGATACCAATATTTTTCTTGAATATACAGTGTATAGGCAAAGATTTGGCCAATTAAAGATTCTTTTTTTAAATAAACCTTGCAAAAAGCAGACAAAATTCAGAAAATATACAAGGCAAAGAAGGATACTATTATACATGGGCAAATTGAGGCCAGCGCCCCCTGTCCGATCCGATCCGTGAATTAGTGCCAATATCGGCACCCGATACCGATATTGGATCGGCCCCATACCTAATTAATTTTGTTAACTGTGCAGTGTGCAGCCCGTCTACAGTACAAACATATCAATGTTATCAGGTCATTCATGTTGTATTCAGTCTTAAAAGGCAACTTAAAATGTTCCTTTTCTAAAGCCTTTGAGTAGCTTCTGTTACTGTTGTTTTCCCCCCCAATGCATGAACGTACAGTTTACGTTATGTATGTATTTCTATCATTTGTACCAGTTTTAAGTTTTGCTTTTGTGTGAATCACATTGAGTTTAGGAAATGAGTGTAGGAAATGTGCTATATAAATAAAATGTTTCTAAAAAATATCAGTATGTTAAAGCAGGTGTGCACATGGGTTTATGTAGTTTCACTTCTATTCTAGAGCAAAATACCTGCTCATTCAGTTCAATGTCACAAAGACAATCCTTGCAACAAGGGAAGATATTCTGGAAGGAAGTGAATTCATCTAGCCTCATTGTCAGATGTTACACTTGCTTTGAAAATAATAATAATAATGATAATACAAAATAATAATAATAATAATAATAATAATAATAATAATAATAATAATAATAACACTTTCTATGAAAGTCATGTGTATCATAATGCATTATGAACACATCCATAAGACATTACAATGCATTTATAAGGCTTTATAAAACTGTATAAATGTTTATAATCATGCATGGCAACTTATAACAAGGTTTATAAAGTATTATAAGTGGTGGACATAATATAATATTATAGTCAATCACCTTCAATAATAGGCTATAGCACGACTTTGTGAGCTTTAAGTAAACACTATAAGTTTATTAGCAATTGTGAGTTAATGAGGACATATGAGCAGTATTTGCTGGCTGCAAGTAAAGTGTAAAACAATAAAGATGATTCTTTCAAGCACGTGTTACTTTATCATGGAGCTATAGAGCATTCTGAATGTTGAACTTATAATGCATTGCTCATAATGTATTATAGACATGACCTTGATAGAAAGTGTTACAAACATTATTTATGCTCACAATTATTCCACTAGTGTCTTTCACCAAGTTTCATCAGTTCAACAGCACAGAGAGAGAGAGAGAGAGAGAGAGAGAGAGAGAGAGAGAGAGAGAGAGATGTTATGTCTACATGAATATGTGCCTCGGCCAATAGAAAGAGGGATGGGAGCTGTGCCAGGAATTTTTTCCAGGCCACCCAGTGTTCTGTCACTGTGTCCTCGTTTGGCGAGAAGTGGTGTTTATTGAATAGACGCGTGCGCGCACTCACGCACACACACACACACGCACACACACACACACACAGAGGGCGGGTTTGCTGGCAGTGTGTTGATCGGGTTGAACTTGAAAGTTGCTGTGTTACAGTGGAACTACAATACAATGATGCAAAGCTTTTAACAGCTGTGGGTGCAGTCTGTGAGCGTGCGAGGTGTGTGTGTGTGTGTGTCTGTGTGTGTGTGTGTGAGCATGCGAGGAGGTGTGTGTAGGTGTGCATCTCTTCAAATGCGTTTCTATATTTACTCCAATAGTGTCAGGTGGCATGGGGTGCGGTGTGTGTGCCCATACATTGGTGTGGGCGTGCACTAGGGCTGTCACTTTTCATTCGAAATTCGAATGCAACTTCGAATGTGGGGGAGGGGGTTCGTTTTCGAAATGTAATTTGAATGTTCGATTTTTTTTTATTTTTTTTTTATGAACCAAAATTAACCAACTGCTGCTTGCTGGTAATGTTAATCCCATGTCAGAAAAAGTCTCCAGATTTGTCGCGTTAGTCTCTTCTGAGAAAGATTGTCTCCAGGGTCTGAAAAGTTGTCTCGAGTTGGATGCAGCCAAGTTTGTGAGGCAGTGTTGTGACTGTGAGCGTCCAAGCTAACACGTCGGGCTGATGCCCGGTGGCCTGCAGTGGGTTGCACCAGCTGTGCGTAAGTTGAAACGTAAGCTAGTTTGAACGTAAAGTCTCACTAAGTCCGAGTTTACGCACTACTAAAAATATTTGGGTTGCACCAAGTGAAATAGTTACAACGTAGGCATAAGTTAGAACTTAAAATTTACACCTACGTCTTACTAGGTGTAAAGTCCTCCGTAAAATAGCAGTTGGCACGGATTGCAACTTGGCACCGTGGCGCATCGTTGTTTTGCGTCCGCAACGCGCTCTCCGTGATAAATTACACCCTTTGATATTTATGACTCACGCTTTTGTTTCCCACAAGCTGCAGCACTGCATACAAATTAAAATAACCGCAACAATTTAGTGAGGCAGGATGGTGGTATAGCCTACAATACTGATGAAGAGCTCACAGATAAACGTTAACAGTAATATGAACCTAAACGAACGTTACTCAATAACGTTCTCATTTGATTAGTGTTGATGAAATATGAAAGCACTAATTTGCGGTGGGCAACATGTCCTGTTTTCACTCCACTTAAACAACCGTAAATAAACACCGTTTCCACCGTGCTTTTCACTGATTGGTCACAGATACTGTACACGTCATTGTCTGCGACACTATTTTGGTTAGTATGGACTTTAGGGTCTACTAGTTAACACGTTGAGTGCCAATGACGAGATATCTCGGCTTACAGAATCCAACCGTTGAGTGCCAAAGACGAGATATCTCGGCTTAAAAAAAAAAAAAAAAATTTTGACGGTGGGACATCGATCAACCCCTTTTACGTCTCCTATACCAGAATTGGAGGTATTGAATGTGTATAATCTATTTTACCGACCCACTGAGTGGCGACATGTCTCTCCACAGTAGGAGAGGCGAGCCAAAACTATAGGGAAAAGCGCGAGGAAGCCGTTCTCATACAGTAAAATGGATGGCGAAAACGCTTTCACTTTCGCGCTGATGCACAGCGGTGGCAACGGTGGGGGGTTCCAAGAATAGATTGGATGCACACTTTGAAACACGCACCATAAATAAGCCCAGAATCGCAAGAGCTTCATCAGAGCTCTCAACCGGACCGCCAAGAAACCAGCGAAACCCATCCAGCGAGCCCCATGCAGACTGCCAGGCAGCAGCAGCAAAGCAGCAACTCGTTTGTCACAGACCCGCCGCAGAGCCAAGGAGAGCGGAGGAGAACGCCCACGGAGGGAGGAGTTGGAAGTAGAGGGGGGTTTCCTGCTGTTATGGAGGAAATTACTGTTCAAAACTATTGTTTAGATGTCTGACGCCAAAAATGAATGGTTAAAGTGACTGTTCTATCGAATTTCACAAAAAGCCGTTTATCTCTGAATAAATTTTCTGACGCTGAAACCATGCTGTATTCAACTGCTAATGCTTACATAACTACTAACTCTACAAACTAACTCTTTTAGACAGAGAAAGCACACATTCTATTGTTGTTGTTGTTGTTGTTGTTGTTGTTGTTTTGACATATTGTGTGTTCACAAAATCTTAGCAGAAAAGAATCCTCGGGTCTTGAAAGATGAGCCAGAATCCTCAAAAAAACCCTCTGGCAGAACCTACCTACAGTAAAAAAAAAAACGGCTGGCAGTGAATGTGTTAAGATGTACCTTACGTCTCCGTGGTGCAACCAAACAAAGACACAACTTTAGTGTCAAACTAACTAGTTTGAACGTAGCAGTTAGTGTGGACTTTACACCCTAACTTAAGACAGAACTTACGTTCAGCTGGTGCAACAGGCTGGACTGAATTTTTTTTTTTTTTTTTTTTTTAATTAACCAAAAAACTTTGAATATATTCGAACGAATTTCGGGCAATTAAAGTTCGTTCGAATTTTATTTTGGGAAAAAGTGACAGCCCTAGCGTGCACACACACACACACACACACACACACACACACACAGCGAGCACCTGGGAGCACCTTACTATACTGGGTACTACAGACAGAAGGTGTCCGTTTTCAGCTCTGTGTCAACCGGCGACCACAGTGCCATCCGCCTGCAGGTTGGAGGTGTTCCGAGATGCTTTTCCGCTCGCCACAGTTGTAAAGAGGTTCTCTCTGAGTTACTGTGGCCAAGCAGTCAGGCCGTTTTCCTCTGACATCAACCAGGCGTTTCTGTCCACTGACCTCTGACCTCTCTCAGCAACAAGGCGTTTCTGCAGAACTCTGTCAACTCTAGAGACTGCCACGCCATGGTCAAAGTAGGGTTGTCAAAAGTATCGATAGGATCGAAAAGTATCGATACTGAAAATGTTAATCGGATACAATACTAATTTGCAACAGTTTTGATACTATCAGTGCTTTCTTTTAATGAAAAATCACTGATTTTCCCCTCCCTATCACTGGGTATGTGTTTCTTCAACAAGCTAAACGTGTTCTGGTGGCTAGAGTGGCGGTAATATGCTGTCCAAGTTCAAAGTGTTATCATTTCTAGATTATGGAGAAGTGTGCGTCTGTCCGTCCATCTGTCTAATTTTATTTTTATGCCTCTTGATGTGTGTCATCATCCCCCCTTCCCGTGGTATCGAAAATGGTATTGAGTATCGATATTTTCCTGGGTATGGTATCGAAGTAGAAATTCTAGTATCATGACATCCCTAGGTGAAAGTGACTGAGATCACATTTTTCTCCATGACCTGTGTCTGCATGATCGCCACGCCCATCATGGGGGAAAAGCTCTGTTCACTTCCATACACCAGCGTCATTTTCCTTGAATTAAACATAGCTAAAAGCTGTTGTGTGGTGGGGCTGCACACACAACACATGTAAAAAAATCACCAGTTAAAGTTTTTTTGTACTCCTGAGCAAAACAAGGAAGCCATTGAGAATTGGCGAGAAGAAAAATGAAGTCAGTTGGAGTGTTCATCTTCCGTATATATGATCTTTTTGTGCAACACCCGACCATAGGAGAATGCCAGGATTGGACGGAGTTTGTGTTTTCCCCCGTTTTGGGTGTGGTTTCTGAATGACGACGTGCTGCGCAGTGTCTCTATGCATTGCACTGCTACCACATGATTGGCTGACTGGGTCACTGCATGAATAAGCAGGTCTACAGGTGTTCCTAATAAAGTACTGCGTGAGAGTAGTGCAGTGGCAGGGGCAAGGGCAAAAATGTCCGCAAGAAATCTCAGAATGCCCCTAAAAACTGTGATCAAGGGTCAAAAAATGCCCCCAAGATTTGGATCATTTTACATTGAATGAATTTAATTCTCATTTCCATCTCTTAACACAAACTCAGCACACCTGCAAGCTGTTTGCCAGAAGAAGAAGAGGAAGAACACACTCATACAAACAGCGCTGTTGTTCACACAGTTGAGCAACTTCAGGGTTGTCACCGTTTTGTAATGATACATTTCAAGGACTTTTCAAGCAGTTTTCAAGCTGTTTTAAAGCCTGTGAAGAAAAGAGATGAAAACAAAAATGGATCCAGCGCAGGTTACCTAGGTAGGCAACCAGCCGCATATTTGAGCTAAGAACGCCTACGAGAGAGCACAACAGCCAATGACAGCTCAGCGATCAGTAAATCACTGCATGCTTGTAGCCTACATGGAGAGTGATACTGTAGATAGGAAGAAAGTGTATCAAGTTTGGTGCAGCACTACTGATGACGTATACAAATGGTATCATAGGTGAATTTTGAGATGACAGAGCGCACGAGGCTCAAACTCAGAGATTCTGCTAGGCTCAATCCAAGCATTTTTGAGTCCTTGCTTATTTTTTCTTAAATCAAAGCACTTTCAAGTACCGTACTTTCCAGACCCGTGGCAACCCTGAACTTTATGAACAAATTACTTTTTTAAGTGCCCCCATTTTTTTAGACAGTGGGGCAAAATTTCCTACACTGGTGTAGTTAGTGTGTGTGTGTGTGTGTGTGTGTGTGTGTGTGTGTGTGTGTGTGTGCATGCGTTTCAGAAGAGCCTATGACTGGTGAAATACAGGCAAAAGAACGACTTCCTACAGAAAATGTCTGTGTGTAACTGACTGTGTGTTCATATATTCATATTCATATTCTCTCTCACCAAGGTGCGTGGCGGCTTGGAGGTGGCTCACTAGGTGCCTGATTAGAGCTAATCTCCAGCTAGGTAGAGAATATTAGAACAGACTGAACTTGCCAGGGAGTTTAGCTTTAGCTACATTAGCACCTGGGGAACTGGGTCATCTGGACTACCCGTGTAGAAAACCTCACCTATGACGAACAAGGGGTGAGCTTCAGTGTTTAATTTGGATCTAGTAGACTTTCCATCACATTAAAAAAAAACGTGTTGAATTTATTTTCATATTTACAATGTAAGAAGAATTTAGCGGACACTCCTCTCCAGAAACACCTGGAGCAGTTGCACCAGTATAATAGGTTTCAAATTCCTGTATCACCACCACCAGTATCAACATTTACAACCAAACACTATCGATAAAACACACAACCTAAATACAGTAAGAGTGAGGTTCTTCCAACAGGAATGGAGTCAGGCTTTTATTAGCATTAGCTTATGTTGCTATAGTAATAATACCTGAGAGGGCATTCTCTACAGCGAGTATGGATATGTCGATAATGTCAGTGGTGCTCGGCTGCAACAAAATAACCACACCGCTGCAAATGTATCACCAAATAACAATAAGGCACACCTAACAAACAATAAGGCACACCTAAATAACAATAAGGCACACCTAACAAACAATAAGGCACACCTAAATAACAATAAGGCACACCTAAATAACAATAAGGCACACCTAAATAACAATAAGGCACACCTAAATAACAATAAGGCACACCTAAATAACAATAAGGCACACCTAAATAACAATAAGGCACACCTAACGACTCGAGCCACTCCCTGAAAACATCACACAAAGCTTTGAAAGAGCATCACAACATGGTTATTAGGGCTGTGAATCTTCACTGGCCTCACGATTCGATTCGATTACGATTCAGAGGGCTACGATTCGATTACGATTATCGATGCATCTTAAATCGATGCATCACTATTTTCCGCAATACATGATTTATTTTTTCTCACTTTCTTTTTTCTCACTGTGTGGCTACTTTTAAAATAAAAGTGCATTTGGAATTGCATTGTTTTATGATCCATAATTTAAATAAACAACTGCATGTACTTCCATTAGCTGAGCTGAAAACCAGGCAGATCATACCTGTCTAGCTGTAGTCAACTTCCAATTAAAAATGGTCAATGACAAGGTGGAATCATCTCTTTGATCTAAGAGGGAGCTCCTGTGAAGTGGAAATGTTTGAGGTGCTGAGTAACACTATTACAGTCAAAGTGTTGCCACACTAACTGCTAACACTATTAGTGATAAAGTGTTACCACACTGACTAACTGTGAGGAAAACAAACATGTAGGTGGTTGACTTTTACTAGCAGTTACGGTCGGTTGTGTGGGCAAGCAATGCAAAATGTGAAATCTCAATTTACACTGCGTGCCCCAAGACCGTGTGAGTCACACCTGGAATAGTATGCCCTTTGTGGCTGTGTGTGTGTGTGTGTGTGTGTGTGTGTGTGTGTGTGTGTGTGTGTGTGTGTGTGTGTGTGAGTAAAAGAATAAAGTCTCCCCACAAGATCACGGTGAGATTATCTGAGTGATATCAAACTGAGGAGGAGGGAGAGAGACAGAGAGAAGAGCTACATTAAACAATACATTTTCTATCTTATAAATAGCCAAACAATACACTGTTATAGCTCCACCCCCAACCTAATTAACACATCACAACAGGCTAATTAAAAGAATACCTCAGAGGAAGTTGATTTCTATACAAATTGAAAAAATTTGCTTTCAAGAAAAGCAAAATAACAAATAGCTGAGAATAACAGGAAAGTGAATGAATAAAAGAAAGATTTGGGGGATTTTTTTTTCAGGGAGGGGGTCCCCACTTACTGAAAAGATTTCGGCTCGTTAATTAAAGTACTGAAACCACACTAGAAGCTTCATTCATAAATCTCTAGATGATTCCATCTGACATGGAGATTTGGCTCTACTCTTTCCCAGCACCCATTCGATATGTGGATAACTCATAGACCATACAAAATAATACACATTTGACTATAACTACCACTTATCCATCAATTACATAAAGTATAGCAATGCTGACATAAGAGTGTGTGTGTGTGTGTGTGTGTGTGTGTGTGTGTGTGTGTGTGTGTGTGTGTGTGTGTCCCTCTTCCTTATCCTGGAATCCTAATGACAGGATAGAATGGCCGTGGCTTGTGTTGCCGTGGCGACAGGCGCCATGGATATGTGACAGAGGGAAATGGGAGAGTGGAGGTGGAGTGACAGAGAGAGAGAGAGAGAGAGGGAGAGAGACAGAGAGGGAGACTGAGAGACAGACAGAGATGGCGAGAGAGAGACAGACAGACAGAGAGGGAGAGAGACAGACAGACATGGAGAGAGAGACAGACAGAATGAGAGACAGACAGAGAGAGGGAAAGAGACAGACTGACAGAGAGGGGGAGAGACAGCCAGACAGAGGGAGAGAGACAGACAGAGAGGGAGAGAGAGACAGACTGACAGAGAGGGAGAGAGACAGACAGAGAGGGGGAGAGAGAGACAGAGGGAGAGAGACAGACTGAGGGAGAGAGACAGACAATGGGAGAGAGAGACAGACAGGGCGCAAAAACAGTAACTAAACAGGGAAACAAATTATGAAGATATTTGATTGAGAAGAGAACAAACTGTCCACACACACACGCCCACAACAACACTATAATAAACAAACAAAAACATTTACATAGGCTCCATCTCTCAGGCCAAGATGACTTGCACAAATACATTGATGAAGAAGCACGCAGGTTTTGACTGAGGGCCTGTTCCCACTGGCTGCATGAAGAGTATTTGAATATGGTTTGCATTGTGTACGAAAGCGTAAAACAAAGGTCCCACCATGCCAACTGTAACTAGACAAGAGAACTAGAGGTGTTTCAGTCTGGATGGGTTTACTAGACAAGAGAACTATAGGTGTTTCAGTCTGGATGACTTTACTAGACAAGAGAACTATAGGTGTTTCAGTCTGGATGACTTTACTACACAAGAGAACTAGAGGTGTTTCAGTCTGGATGGGTTTACGAAAATCAAGCGATTTAGAAAACGGCCCTTCAGACAATACTTATCTATCAAAGCAGTTGGTAGGAAAGCAGAATTTATCAGCGTTTGACTGGCAACCGACCGCTAGTGGTTGTTGTTCTCTGTGCTAGTCTGTATCCACAGAGAGAAAAACATGGCTGCCTCCTACCTGCTCTCTCCACTCGCGCCCACGGTTCTTTCTATCAACTTTTGAAAACGCCATCTCTCTCTCTACTTTCCCTCCATCAACTGCTCTTAGAGAGACTGATCACTACATGTGCTGCTCTTGCTTTCTTGCACTTCAAAAGACACAAGCACGCACACGCACACACACACACACACACACACACACACACACACAGAAACACACACACACACACTGAATTAAACATGAGTATGATAGTGGGGCTTTGCTGGCTGAATTCTAATTACATTGACTTTGCAAGGTTGCACGTGTGCCCTGAGCTGTGTGTGAAATCTATGTGTGTGTGTGTGTGTGTGTGTGTGTGTGTGTGTGTGTGTGTGTGTATTTGTGCGTGTGTGTATGTGCAAATTTGGCATGCTGTGTGTGTGTGTGTGTGTATTTGTGTGTGTATTTGTGCGTGTGTGTATGTGCAAATTTGGCATGCTGTGTGTGTGTGTGTGCGTGTGTGTGTGTGTGTGTGTGTGTGTGTGTCGATGGTGTGTACTGTCTGTGCACTACTCTGTTTTGCACAGAACCTCTGGCTGCAGGTCACAGAGCACTTAGTGGAAATGAGGAGAAAGCAGGTTGCTGAAGCTATTGATATTATCAATGACATCTTTCACACTGCCAATGAGTCACATGAATAAAACAGAACAAGCCCTTTTCCTGCATGACAGCCTGTGACAATGTGACAATGCGACAATGTGACAAAGTCAAAGTTCAAAGTTGATGGTGAGACTTTACTGTCTCTAACGGGAAACTTTGTTGACAGAGTCATATACAGTAATATCATACGCAATCACAATAAACACGAGACACAAAGTCCAACAGTGGCATGAGCTGTCACTGAGCAGCCCACTGACTGACATGCACCTTATGTACATTATGACTAATTAACTGAGGAGCTTATCAAAGTAGATACAGGGTTAGGGTTCAGCAGTCAAAAACCAGCTTTTCTTTTGCTGCGTTCCTCCTTTATCGCAAAAGAACTGGGATGTGGAGGCTAATGACGAGGCTATGACGTCACATCTGTTTTGTTAGCGTTCCATTTGCAGAAAGGTTGAGCTGGGAAGTTCACTATTCACTGGTCAGATCCACTCGCTAGCCAGGCTAGCCATTGTTAGCAATAACAGTTGATAACAAGGCATTTCGTGGCATTTTGCACATACAAACACTGCAGCCTCATGTCCACACAGATAGAAGTAGGCCGTGCTGGGTGTACAGCTGATTTAGTGAGACACAAACAAGACAGAAGTGCTAAATAGCATTTATACGATTATAACTACTGTTGTTGCGCGGCGCAGCCATCCTGGATTTTTGAGGTCGGGCTGCTGAGGCTCCTACGAGTTTGGAATGGGAAATACCAGCTCTGATGACGTCACCGCCCAGCTCATGAACTTTGAACCGTAGGATTACCAGTTCCCAGTTATAAAGGAATGCACGATTATGCAACACGCCAAAGGTTTAAGCAAGAGGACATCAGGGCCATAGAGGAAGTGAGATGTATGTACGTGTGAGGAAGAGAAGGTTTGGTCAGAGATTGTGAAGTTGAGTAAGATCCGTAGGGCCCATATGAAATCTGTTTGATTTATTTTTTAAGAAATTCTGTTATTTCCGAATCCATGTTAATTTTAGTTTAGGGGCTAGGATCGATATATATACAGTATATATATATATATATATATATATATATATATATATATATATATATATATATATATACATACACAAAAATTGATGACTTGGCTCTCTCAGATAGACATGTTTCTCAAAGTGAAACCCAATTTTATCAATTTCAGCCAAATTATGGAAAAATCTGCAATATTCCATGTCTTACAGTTGATTCAACTTTTATTACCAACTTCCATGATGGTGTGAAAGCCTGGCGGTGGAGATGGTCCAGTTTTCACTTCACTGGAGGGATGACATGCTCGCCTGGAAAACCATCCTGATCACATGACCTCACATTCTGTTTTGCTCAACACATCTGGACATGTCTCCCCCAGCCATTAGAATATGACCGGGCCAATCAGAGACCTCTGCCGTAGTTGAAAATGTAACCGGCCAATCAGGGATGCCACAGGCAAAACAGTAATGGCATCTCCCGAAGGAACGAGCGCTAACATTAACGTTAGTAGAGTAAACACAGTCACAAGAAATAGACTCAACAACAATTAAACAAGAACAAGAATATGCACCAGCGGAATTTCTCAGCAAATAAGAGGTTTTCGCCCTTCTTCCGAGTGGATTTGGCGATGCCGATTGGCTGGAGGAGTTGTCCGTCACGGCAAGTACTCGCGCCCACTGAAATGGATGCGGGCAGGGCAGCTGAAAGTCCAGACTGATAGGCAGAGTGAAACAGAACGTGAGGTGACGTTATCAGGATGGGGTTACCAGGCTAATTACATGCTACTCCACCGGCCCAGAAAACCCCATGACCTCTTGGCCTTACAAAACCCTCTCCAAACCAATTAGCTCAAGACAAGCTTGTTTTGACTTGGACATCTGGGAGACATGAGGATGAATCCGACTAGATGTATCTGCTGTCCAACACCATGAGCGTTCCTCCTGTCAGCTGTCTGCTCAGCCTTCCTACCGTCTCCATAAAGCAACGTATACTAAGAGCAGCTATTCTTCTTTGAAGGAAAATGGAGAGGAGTGGTAGGCTGCAGGAAGTGTAAGGGAGGAGACATGGGAATGGCTGCTGGGTAGTAAATAATTAAACACAATGGACTTTCACACCTGTAGCCCAGGAGCACACAATGTAAATGTAGGAGTGTGCCCTTTCCTTGGCCTTCCTGCGTCAGAGAAAGCTCTTAAACCGTTCGTTCACGTATGGGTATTTTTAACCTGCGCGTGATATTAAGAGACAGGGGTACTCAAAACATGGCCGGAGGAAATGTCCTACACTTCTATGAACATGGTTTCTCTGCTGTGACCACGGGGAGAGAAGTCATACCAACAGCACTTCTACATCACAAACCTCCTTTACAGACAACTAAGACAAAACAAACATCTCCGCAGCAGATTCACATTATCCTACCTGCTAGTACGCCTGGCTGCACCTATGAGGAACATTTGCTATGTGCGATAACATTGTTCCATATTGCGATGAGGATATGACTTGCGATGAACAAATATTGAAGTATGCTTGTTAGCTATAGAGTCCCTATGTCTTTCTGTTATAATACTGCAAACAATAGACCCCAAACATCGACTAGCTTGTGCCCACAAGCATGGCTCTCTGTTAGCGACTCTAGCTGAAACTACACACACAGCGTGTTTGGGCTTTGGCGGAGGGGTGGAGCACACCGCTGCAAGGGAAAGGTGTGCGCTGGATTTACAACACAAGACAAAACGATTGCATGCTGAGTGTGAATGCATGGTGTGTGTAAAAAATATATTTTTGTTATTCATTGCGTTTCAGGCCGTCTCTGCGATGTGTTTATTGCGCATGTTCACATTGCGATGCCGATGAAAATATGATTTATCGTGCAGTCCTACCTGCTAGTTGTATTTAGATGAAGATCTCAGGTAACACTAACAGACAGCAGAAATGTATGTTTGACTGTGTATGTTTGACACAGTCACAACACTGCCTCACAAACTTGGCTGCATCCAACTCGAGACAACTTTTCAGACGCTGGAGACAATCTTTCTCAGAAGAGACTAACGCGACAAATCTGGAGACTTTTTCTGACATGGGATTAACATTACCAGCAAGCAGCAGTAAGCAGGCAATGACGATAGTTGGTTAAGTCCCGCTAGCATCGATGCTAAATTAGAAAACAATGTTGTTATTATTATTATTATTTCTTTATTATTATTTTTTATTTTTTTTATTAAACAAAATGAATAATTCGAACAGGTCAATTATATTCGAACATGCCCCCTGCAGTAAGCCTCGCTCATCATCAGCACATGGGACCAGGAACTAAGCGTTAAAAAACCCCTCAGCATTTCAGTCTGATGACAACTGTCATATCCAATCAAGTATGTTATAAGACATGGCTCAAGACATATACTGTATAAGCACACTGAAGGACAATGAGCAAAAGCACGTAGGCTAAGTGAGCAAGGGTGGAACACAAAAAGGCTTCTATAGATACGAGCAGCATCCTACAATAAGCAGCACATCACTGAGGATTCTCAAATCCCATAACCCAAACACTGCAATCCTATCTGCCATTGCTATTTCTAAGAATAGCTCAGACAGACAGCAGAAATGTGTGTGTGTGTGTGTGTGTGTGTGTGTGTGTGTGTGTGTGTGTGTGTGTGTGTGTGTGTGTGTGTGTGTGTGTGTGTGTGTGTGTGTGTGTGTGTGTGTGTGTGTGTGTGTGTCGATGTGAACCTGCTGTACTCTCATCAGCAGCTGTGATGAGGCACTCAACTAATCAATAACTACAACCCGGTCTGGAGAAACATACAGTAAACACAGACCAGGTGCACAAGTGCCTTCTGGGTAACTGTGGGGAGAGTGCAACCAAAGAGTATAGAAGGCAAGAGATGAAACTCTGGTGCTGTTTTGACAACAGCGCTGCGGTCATCTTGGTCCTGAAAACACCTCCTTACAGCACAGAACCATGACAGAGACACACAACATGAGTGGGGAAGAACACTGGTCATTTGGGTATAGATGTACTTTTGTACGGCACTTTGTAGGCAGGACGTTTTACTGGCGTCATTATTAGGGGTGCACCGATCACGTTTTTTGCCACCGATCACCGATTGCCGATCACCTATGGGAAATATCTGCCCAACCGATCATCGACCGATCACCTATTACCGATCACAGATCACCGATATATAAACTCCTCAAAGAAAGTTTGGAAACGTTATTTTAGGTCGATTATTTCTCCCCTTTAATAATACCAATTGGCATTGTATTTTATATCGTTGGAAAGCCTGATTAGTGATAGGGCTTTTTTTTATTAAAAAAAAAGAAAAAAAAAAGATTATATAAAAAAATTGCCGATCGCCAATCGCATATTTGAGGTCAAAATCGGCCGATACAGATTGCTTGCCGATCGATCGGTGCACCCCTAGTCATTATGGTAGCCTCCTTCAGGCTAAAATGGTGGAGGCAATAACTCTGTTACTGGACGCTGATGGAACGACCAATTAGCTTTGAGTTCTTAGAAATGTAAGTTATTTGGTGCAACCATCACATTAGCAATGCTACCACTCTCTCTCTCCATATGTCTTACAAAGCATCACAAAGAGTCCTACCGTGTTACACAGCCTCATGACAGAAAGTCATATCTAAGCATGTTATAGTTGCACAAACATGCAGAATTACATAAGTAAGTGAGGGATGAACAAAAAAGGCTTCTGCTGACATCATGACATAACATCATGGCTGATAAGTGGGATAAGTGCGTAGCGTTACTCCTGTAGCATCCTCTCTCTCTGTGTTGAGGGACTTATGGTAGGTCAACAGATTCTCAGTCAGCAGGCGTGTGCATTAGATAGTTGATTAGTTGCTAGGCGATGTGCTAGGCAGCACTAGGGGTGGGAATCACCAGATGCCTACGATACGATAATAAAACGATACTTGAGTCACGATACGATAGTATTGCGATATGCTAGTAGGCGGCACCAATATAAATGTCAGTTAGTCTAATAAACAAATGGAGTTGCACGAAAGCAGCAAAGAAACGGCACTAACATTTGATGGCCGTAACGGATTAAAAAAAAAATGTTTATTTGTCTTTTCTCTTTTAGATTAGTTGTAAAACTCCATCCTTATCCTAGGATGTAGTTGTAGCAGCGGGAGTGAAGCACGTGTGGTGAGTGCGCGTGCGAGGTTTTCTTTTGCCACAAATGTTTTATTTTGCTTGCAAAGCGTGCCCTGCCTAGTCCTGTCCTGTCTAGTAGGAGATACAGTCGATACAATTGTATTTGGCAATAGGGATCTACAGTATTCCTATAATATTCCTATTTCCTATGGTAATCTTTTAGTATTTTTTTACAGTGTAATTCAGCAGCGGGGGGCATATTTCAGCAGCATAGACTGTGCTCCATAGTTGATTGCTCTATTGCTGACAAAAAATGTGTTATTGTAAGTCGCTTTGGATAAAAGCGTCTGCCAAATGACGTAATGTAATGTAATGTAATGTAGTGTAATGGGAAACACCGAGTTCTGTACCTATTTAGGGTTAATGGCAACTAAGCAGATTGACCGTATCAACCGTAGCAGTCACACATCTGCAACAGTTATCATTTTGGAAGACATGATTCCTGTCACTAAACGTAATCATTAACCAATCAGAATCACTAGCAATTAAGAAATTAGTCAGCTGAGTGGAATCTAGGCTCTCTTGCGCGAATACACAGAAACAACAACAAATGGATGGGGGAGGGCGTAAAAGCTGTCTCTCTCTCTCCTTCTCTCGCTGTCTCTGGATGTTTCCGCTCACAAACACATGGGCCCGTCTTCCTTTGCCCATAATAACCAGTCACAGAGAAGACTTCAAAAACAAGCCACTCCCCCCCCCCCCCCCCCATGTCTCACAGCCAGCTGCATCATCTCCGCTCCACACAGAGCGGTGTCGTTGTCCACCACCACCACAGGGGAAAATATGCCAATTCCGCCTTCTCCGAATCCAAAAGAGAGCCCACTCCAATCTAAAGTACCAATGGAAAGCCGGCCTAGCCTATATATTTCAATGGAAAATGCCCCAACCAGATTTTATGCAAATGTCAGAGTGATGCGGTAGAAGAAGCTGCACTTGACCTACATAACACGAGATCACAGGGAGACTCAGGAAGCAGCAGGGGACAGACAGGCCTTATTAACAGCAACAACAGAGGAATAGAGGGATGATAAAGAGGACAGTATAACTGGAGATGGTCCAACATTCAACACAGTCTCCTACTACAGTCATACAGTACAACACAGTCTCCTACTACAGTCATACAGTACAACACAGTCTCCTACAGTCATACAGTACAACACAGTCTCCTACTACAGTCATACAGTACAACACAGTCTCCTACTACAGTCATACAGTACAACACAGTCTCCTACAGTCATACAGTACAACACAGTCTCCTACAGTCATACAGTACAACACAGTCTCCTACTACAGCCATACAGTACAACACAGTCTCCTACAGTCATACAGTACAACACAGTCTCCTACAGTCATACAGTACAACACAGTCTCCTACAGTCATACAGTACAACACAGTCTCCTACAGTCATACAGTACAACACAGTCTCCTACAGTCATACAGTACAACACAGTCTCCTACAGTCATACAGTACAACACAGTCTCCTACAGCCATACAGTACACCAGTATCCTACAGTCATACAGTACAATACAGTCTCCTACAGCCATACAGTACAACACAGTCTCCTACAGTCATACAGTACAACACAGTCTCCTACAGTCATACAGTACAACACAGTCTCCTACAGTCATACAGTACAACACAGTCTCCTACAGTCATACAGTACACCAGTCTCCTAGTCATACAATACAACACAGTCTCCTACAGTCATACAGTACAACACAGTCTCCTACAGTCATACAGTACAACACAGTCTCCTACAGTCATACAGTACAACACAGTCTCCTACAGTCATACAGTACAACACAGTCTCCTACAGTCATACAGTACAACACAGTATCCTACAGTCATACAGTACAACACAGTCTCCTACAGTCATACAGTACAACACAGTCTCCTACAGTCATACAGTACAACACAGTCTCCTACAGGCATACAGTACACCAGTCTCCTAGTCATACAATACAACACAGTCTCCTACAGTCATACAGTACAACACAGTCTCCTACAGTCATACAGTACAACACAGTCTCCTACAGTCATACAGTACAACACAGTCTCCTACAGTCATACAGTACAACACAGTCTCCTACAGTCATACAGTACAACACAGTCTCCTACAGCCATAAGCCACTTCTTAACATGCAGTGGAATCCGTATTATAACCCGCTCCTAGCCGGTTGGCCTGCATGTTAAACAACAATTAGCCGGCCTACGCGCACTCCCGCGAGTCCGTATCATATTCATCTCGGTCGCCGGTGTAGGATCCGCATTAGTGCAAAAGCACCTGCTGTTTAACTCTGGCAGGTCATGATCCAGATCATCTCGCTGTTATGTGTGAGTGGGCAGCACGTGGTGGCACTTTACAAACCATTAATGTCCCATCATTATTTTCATGAATGGAGGTAGCGTTAGTTACGTGGCTGGATTATTTGGAAGAGAGCCAATATAGGTGAGTAAACAACTAAAAGTTGAATCCCCCATCTGCCAGTTTAAAAATGCAACAAGAGAGATGGTAGCCTACTAGAGTTGCGCGATCTTGAACTCAGTCAGATCGTCAATCGCCACCCTTTGACATCGCCAATACATGATGTCATCGCGCAAGCACATGGCTATATATTATATGGATGTTAACGTCCATATTAATTAGCTTCAGCTGCGCTCTTGCTGTAGGCTACTTTGCTAACTTAGCATCGATGCTAGTGGGACTTACCCAGCTATCGAGTTGGATGCAGCCAAGTCTATTGTGTGATGAGGCAACCATTTGAGGCAGGCAGTGTTGTGTGACTGAGCGTCCACACTGCGGAGAGAGGAGGGGAGCTGACTGACTGACAGCCTATGGACTCTCTGTTAAAACGGCATGTTTATGAATGGAGTTTGGTTACAGATTCGCTAAAGCTGCTTTCTATCACATTTCTTGTTATCGATACATGCTGCCCCCCCCCCCCCCCCCCGCCCACTGGCAGAAAAAACGTCTCATATCCAGTTGTTTCTAAACAAAGACCCCTCATGTTTAAAAAGGTAAAACCGGAAAATATCCTGTTCTGGCTGGACTTCATGTTTAAAAGCCACTATACAGTACAACACAGTCTTTTACTAGTCATACAGTACAACACAGTCTCCTACAGTCATACAGTACAACACAGTCTCCTACAGTCATACAGTACAACACAGTCTCCTACAGTCATACAGTACAACACAGTATATACTACAGTCATACAGTACAACACAGTCTCCTACAGTCATACAGTACAACACAGTCTCCTATAGCCATACAGTGCCGGGCTGAAGTCCACAACTTTGACACGGCTCAAAATAAGAGGTTTCTGCAGCAGAATGGAGCTGGAGAGAGACATATTTTTGGAGATGTAACCTGCAAAAAAAAGGAAAACCTCTAGAGTAGGGAGGGTGATGATGATCCAGACCACTAAGGCCAAGTTCTCAAGTTCTGCTCTTCCCGATGTGCGTAAGAAAACCGCGCATCCGGAACATTCTTCTCCAGCCTAGATCCTCGTTAAAAAACACTGGTTTAAGGGTGGAAAAGGAGCGCTCACAAAGAGCTCTGGGCTCACCGCTCTCACACAGAACCGCTCTCACACAGAAGCGGCACTGAACTAAATTCCACTGAAATTATACGGGCCGGGCCGGGCCAAGCCTAGTTGATGCCCTGGTAATTGCTTGCACAGCCCTGCCCAGAAGAAAAACCTGATGATGACCGAGAAGAGAGACGCGCGCACGCACACACACACACACACACACACACACACACACACACACACACACACACACACACACACACACACAAAAGAGAAAGTATTTGGTTGAGGCCAAGCAGAGTGCAGATGATGAAGTATTGGACAAAAAACAACAGATGCTTTTAAAGGGCCTTGGCCTTGTTCATGTCTCATGGCCACTCATTTGTGATCTGTGGGCAAGGGCACACACACCATGTTTCCATGAACATAATTTGATGAGCATTTTTAACTATCGCATTAGAAAAGTATGATGGAAAGAGCTAAATTCAAATAACTAAAAAAAAGTTTTTACGCTCATTCGAGAGGTGGTTTTGGCCTTTTTCGAAAAACAGTTTAGGTGCAAAATGGGAGATGGAAACACACCTTTTTCGAATAACTTCTGACGTAGCGAACATTTAACTCACAGGACTGATCAGCTGGACCCTGTGCCCTGCACAGCTGTCTGCTGCCATGTGTTCTGCTGGAGGAACCGACAGACACAAGCAGTCTGATAATCCTGCAGCAGATCAAATGTTGTTCAGGGGCGACATTAGAGAAACTTCCTAAATTCCAAATCCTATCCTAAATGATTGGTAACCATGGTAATTAGAGTTAGGACTTGATTTAGGAAAACACCCATTACAGAACAACAGTTCCTAAGTCAATATTCTCATCCTAATTTAAAATGGGAAAAGCGTATTACAGAAGCGTCCCAACTCCCCAAAATCTTAAAAAAGCTCTCCTAACTTTAAGATGCCAGCTATGCTGTCCTAACTAATTTACTCTATTTTCAACTGGAACAACAGCCATCTTGCATCTCGTTATAATTTATAGCCTATTTATAGCCTACCTACCTACGTTATGGCTGCGCTGTTATTACATTTGCAAAACCAACAAAATGTCAACAGGCGCAATGTATTTGCCGAAAGGCTCATGCGGGACCCGAATGACGTTTAGCGTTTTGATGACAGAACGCTCGTTAATCGATACAGACTGCCCCGGGACATGATACTGCAGCTAGCCGAGGAGCTGAGTCCTGTGTTGGAGAGACCGACTAGGCGACACGGGGCTCTGCTGGTTGTAGTACAACTTACAAATGCACTTCGGTTTTTTGCGAAGGGAGATTTTCAAACTGAAGTGGCCGACATATCCAAAATATCTCAGCCTGCTATGTCACGTAATTTAACTGAGGTAGCAACAGCCATCAGCAATTTGGCTCCTCGGTACATACAGTTTCCAAAGGGGGGAGGAATGCCTGATGCGGCAGAGACGGTTTCTGTTTTGACCTTCACTAAGACCTCCAACTCATCTGCCTTGAAGTTAAATGCCCTTCGTTTTTGGTCCATTGCCCCACAATTAGGGATGCAGGGGTTAACCGGTTTGACTATTAACCGCGATTTCAAACGTCGCGGTTATATAACCGCAGAGGCTCCGTAACACCGGGTGTTTTGTTGTCAAAATAAGTCCGTCAGTTTAAACTCCCATGCGGCGCAGACAGCGCTGGAACGAGAGGAACCGGTCTCTCACTTCGTTTCCGCACGGACTATTTTAGCGGGTGCACAAAACACAGCTCTCCCACCAGTCTGCTCCCAATAGCATAGCCATGGACGTCAGCCAAACATAAACTTTTCAGAGACGTGCGCGATGCGACAGTCGCCTGACACGAACTGTGGTCTCCGTGGCCTCTTAATTTGTTTACTGAACGGCCATCGATGTAACGACGTAACGCTAGTTAGTTATCTCTCCCTTGCCTACGCTAGCATTACAGCTAACGTAATGGCAGAGCCTGAGAGACCACAAGCAACTCAAAGAGATGATCTCTTCCCCCCCAAAACATGTCTAAAGTAATCGGTATGGCAGCATTTCGGTTACAAAAAGGACACCCAGGGTGTTGTTAAAGATGACGGCTCCCCAATCTGCAAAACCTGCCGAAGTCGCAGTCGCAGCTAAGGGCTCCAACACCTCCAACCTTCTACAACACCTGCATAACGTTAGATGATTAAAAATGAATAATAATCAAACTAATAGGCATGGATGAGGATGACACAGTTGATGATAACACTCAAGTGTATTACCCACATTCGTTATATTTCTCATAGGAGGTCACTAAAAGTTAATCGACATTTACAATAAAAGATAAGTTAGATCTGTTTTTCCACCAGGTTTTACAAGTTCTCTACTCAAGTGATCCAAAAGAAATGTAGAAAAATAATACACCTGCCTGACTATGTTTTGTTCCAAAGAGATCTACTGTCATAAATATTACAGTCAGACTTTGTTTATTTTATTTATTTTATTTATCATTTTGGACAAATATTTGCCTTTATTTACCTTTCAAAAGACAGCAACCTTTAAACAATGCATGGACAATACAATAAAACCTCTGTTCAAAGAATGCTCATGTGATTTTTATACGTCCATAAATAATCGTGAAACCGTGATAATCGTGGTTTTTTCTCAGACTATAATCGTACATCAAAAAAAATAATCGCTGCATCCCTACCCACAATCTCAAAAATGTTCGTTTTTGAGATCGTTAGCCTACTAGCTAATAGCAGGCTACTAGCGCTTCTACTTCCCACGCAAGTTGAGAAAGGAGGAGGTGTCTGTTGCTAGTGGTTGCTAGGGTAACAGACAGAAAAGTTGATAACCGATGCTGGATGAGTATTTAGGATTTCCTAACAAGATATAAGATAGGATTTAGCACGATAAGATAGGATTCCTAAAGTTAGTTAGGATTTGCTTCTGTAATACGAAATCAGAAAAAATCCTATCTTAAACTAGTCCTATCCTAACTTAAGACATAAGATAGGGAGTTTCTGTAATGTGGCCCCTGGATCCTATGTTGCTCCCTAGTGTGTCCCTAAGATGCCTTTTGCACAGGGACTCCCACAACCGTTTTGTGTGTCTCATTTCCCTGATATATGGTGAGCATCACACGTACATTTGGCCTGTAGCTGTAGTTTGTCTTTGACACTTAACCAACCAACCAACCAACCAACTAGGGATGCAGCGGTATAAGTTTTTGACGGTATGATAACCTTGGACAAAAATACCACGGTTTCACGGTATTGCGGACCATTTGTGTTTTTACAATAGCCAAAATATTCCCATACAGCCGACGTCGTCTTTTTAGATGGGGGAACGTTCAGGGGGGTCCTTGCGGCTCCTCTCTTCTGTGCTCTAGTCTAGGTAGGCATGCAGCCAGGGGGAGGGGCCGCGTAAGCTGCACTCTGCAAGCGACCTGGGCACGTTGTTTTGGGGAAACAGCTGATACCGTGGGGAAGGTATGACGGCAAATCTTAGTGGCTTTGATACCGTGACGTTTTCAAACCACGGTATACTTTCAAACGGTATACCACTGCATCCCTACAACCAACCAACCAACACATGTGGGTCCTCCTATGCAACTGAAAATCTAGGTGGGTGGAGAGCTCTGATAATTCCTAGTCGCTGTTGCCAGAAGATAAAATCATGAGCGGGTTTCCTGAACCTGGAAGTGAGAGGCAGTAGCATTGTGCCTGGAGAGCAGAGGATTCTGGTGGGCCAAGTCCTGCAGGCCAGCAACATCTGGGAGGCTGAGACGCTGGCCTAGATTGAAGGGCTGCCAACAGGCGCAACATGCACACTCGCCTAGCATCGGAACAGGTGCGGTCCTGTACTGCAACGGCTCAAAGCTGCACTTTTGACATATTTCCATGAGCTGTAACTAACTCTCTGATCTGTTTCTATTCTGTCCTCCCTCAGTCTGCACTGTCACTGCAGAGCAGCACACATTATGAACTAGGGATGTTCATCAATTATCGAAAATCGATAATTGATCGTTAAGGAATTGAATCGATCATGTGGAATTTTGATCGATTATTATTATTACTTTTTTTTTTTTTTGCAGGCTAGGTTTGGGTGTGTTGAGAGCATGGTTGAGAGAGATTAAAAGCAGCACAGAGTAGGCTATCAGGGCTGAGAACTGAAACGGCTATTCAGTAAAAACAAGTTTGGTGATTCATTCATGTGCTGATGTACGGTCGTTTGAGAGTGAAAGCGCACTCAGTACTGCACATAATAGCGTTTCATTGCGACTTTTCACGGGCTGTTCTCACTATTACCATTGTACAATGTAACATGCTGATCACTTCTGAGTATAAAAGCATTTGCCCCAGCGCGAGGTCCGCACATGACTCGCGGAGCGGAGCCTTGCTCGAGAATAATGAGCCCTTTAGCTTGCCATGGGAAAGAGTACAGCAGAGAGACGCAGAGAGAGAGGGGGATTTGGATGGAGAGAGAGAGGGGGGGGGGGGGAGGGGGATGACATACAAGGAAGAAGTCCCAGGCCAGACTCAAACCCAGGATGTTGCGGTGTGAGGCTACATATAGTTACGCACCTTAGACCAGTGCTTCTCAAACTTTTTCATGTCAACCACTAAAGTGATACAAATTAGACCACAGACCCCCATTTTGATGACACAATTGCTCAACTCAAATTGCATCACTGATGACATCACTGTCACTGATGATGTCACAATACCTATGACATCATCAGTGATGTCATAAGATGATTTTGGTCAATAATGATGTCACAGTGCTGTGACATCATCAGTGTGACAAAAATTGAAACGGACAGAGCCCACTTGCTCACTTTTATATATTATATGTGTATATTTAAAAAAAGGAGGACAACATTTTGTCCCAGGCTCCCTTCATCTGATACGATTTTTGCTTTTAGATGTTTCATCACAGAAAGTGTATGAACCCCATGAGCAAAATAGCCATACAATCTGTAATTGTGTTACTTATGGATCATGAAAATGAACGATTCCACCTTTTGCTGGGGACCCCCGGGAATGTCCTCAAGGACCCTTGGGGGTCGCCAGACCCCATTTTGAGAACACTGCCTACGACCACAGGCACCAGGAAATGTATCATGTTAGGTCAAATCCAAGTCACAGGCCTGAAATGGATGGTTGTCTCTTGTTTAACGACTTAGAACAGGAAAGTGCAACTGATATCCGAGCAACACAGACAAACAGCCTGCTGGAAATAATGCTATATAATGACTCCTCATAGTCATATGAAAGATCTTCTGATATTTAATTAATCCTTAGATAAAACAGGAGCGTTTTAGAACAAGACCATGAAGGTATACTATGCAACACTTTAGGGCCCTTCAAACGTAACGGTTTTTCTTTTTTGCATTTTTGCAGTGATATTCTTGAAGAATAGATGGACAATGCACCATAACAACAATGTTTACAAACAATACAAATGTAAACAAAGTAAACCATTTATGGCTTTCCTGATTCGCGTACATCTAAAACTCATTTTTAGCCCTTACAAACTGATATTCTGTATCAAGAGCTCTGCCAGAGCTAAAGGATACTTTAAAATGTAAAGAACAGAATAAAAAGATAAAGACGTTTGTTCATGTTTGATGTTCATGTCAAGGTCTCTAAAAAAGTTGCATAGTATTATACCTACCATAGTATTAGCAAACACTGCCTATCTGATTAAGGTCACGAGACAACTGATGCCCAAACACACACCCTGCCAGCCATGGTCCACAGGACAGCGCCGCATGTGGTCCAGAGCGTGGTCCACAGGACAGCGCCGCATGTGGTCCAGAGCGTGGTCCACAGGACAGCGCCGCATGTGGTCCAGAGCGTGGTCCACAGGACAGCGCCGCATGTGGTCCAAGCGCTTGTGTAAACACAGGCTTTAATAATCCACTTAGGCAGCGTGACCTGAGAGCAGGTTAAGTGATGGACCTGGAGATTTAAAGCAGCAGGCCCACTCACAACACGCATTAAAATAACACAGTACATGGGATTAGTTCAGGGCCTGTTTAGCCATAGATGCACTGTTAACGCACAGACATGAACAAATATTGCTGTGTGCCTCTACCTTCTTAGCATCACACTTGTCTGTGCCTAATTTCCCTGGGGTAAGTGGGCACATGGGACGCAGTCATATTGCTTACATCTGTCATCTGGGTGCTGTGGCTCTGACGTGGCTATGCTCACTGAAGCATGAGGGGAATACAAGCTATTCTACTTATTCTGTTAGACTCATTCTGAGTGGCTGCTTTTGTGTCAGCAGAATGTATGAAAGTAAAAGTATGAAGGTAAAATGTCATCAGGGTTCACAAACACGACAGACAGACAGACAGACAGACAGACAGACAGACAGACAGACAGACAGACACATCAAATATCAAGGACTCAAAAAGTGGCATGTCAAGACATGACATTCAAAATTAGACACCATAGATGCCTCTTTTTTCGAAGAATCCAATAAATCCTGGTGAAATGATTCATTTGAAACCTGTGGCTATATCAACACATATAATCCATCACAGGCTTTTCCTCTGGAAGAGAGAGGGTTGACGGACATACCGATGAGTCCGGGAAGTCCGGGTGCTATATTCTAATTGTTAAAAGCTTACATTTATTTTTCTCAATTCACACACGGATACGCAATGCCTGTGGGAAACCTATGTGCATAACAGTCAGGTTACAATCAGGTTAGTCATCTCGTCTCACCTTCTTGCCCGTGGAGCCAGTCTTGGAGAGGCAGGACTTTGTGAGGGACAGGTACCCACCGACGACCTCGATCTCCTCCACGGCGGGGTAACGTTTCTTCAGCAGGGAGCCCAGCTGGGTGTACGGGGCCTGGGGGGGCGTTGAGCCGGGCCGGGCCTCGCTGGACGCGTACTGCGGGGGCTCAGCAGGTGAGTCGGGCTTCGCCTGGGTCTCAACCTTGCGTTTAGGCACCACAGTGAAGGTGGTGGCCCCCTTCCTCCTCTGGATGACGGGGCTCGGACCCGGGACAGAGTGGGAGGGCTCCACCTCGATGTCGTCGATGTTGGTTACTGGCAGCTGATCCGCAGCGGGTTGCTCTGGAACGGGAGGCGGGGAAGAGGGGACAGGAGACGGAGCAGGAGAGGTGGAGGGGACGGGAGATGGGGCGCGTGGAGCGGAGGGGGCTGGGGTCAGAACGGGAGAGGGTGGTGAAGGTGTGGGAGCGGGAGGGGGCGTTGGAGCCGTGGTAACAGGCGGAGATGGGTCAGGCTTGGACGGCCTCGCTGCCCTCTCCTTCTCCTCTTTCACACGTTTCTCACGGCTCCTCTTTGAGGTCGATGCGTGTGTACGGGTGGGAGAGGTAGGGCCGTGCGTGCGGGGGGGAGAGGTTGGGGCGTCTGTACGGGTGGGGAAGGTAGGGGAATGCGGACGAGTGGGGGAGGTAGGGACGCGCATACGGGTGGGGGAGGGTGGGGCGTGCGTATAGGTGGGGAAGGTAGGGGAGTGCGTACGAGTGTGGGAGGCCGGGGCATAGGTACTTGTGGGGGAGGTAGGGGAGTGTGTACGAGTGTGGGAGGCCGGGGCATAGGTACTTGTGGGGGAGGTAGGGGAGTGTGTACGAGTGTGGGAGGCCGGGGCATAGGTACTTGTGGGGGAGGTCGGGGCGTGCGTATAGGTGGGGAAGGTAGGGGAGTGCATACGAGTGGGGGAGGCCGGGGCATAGGTACTTGTGGGGGAGGTCGGGGCGTGCGTACGGGTGGGGAAGGTAGGGGAGTGCATACGAGTGGGGGAGGTCGGGGCATGCGTATGGGTGGGGGAGGTCAGGGCGTATGTACGGGTGGGGGAGGTAGGGGCATGCGTACGGGTGTGGGAGGCCGGGGTGTGCATACGGGTGTGGGAGGTTGGCACTCCTGTTGTGGGCACCTCTGCAGGGGGAGACTTCTTGACAGGGGAGGAGGGGGCTGGGCTGGCCGCCGCCAAGACGGCAAGATGGCGTTTTTTGGGGATGACCGTGAATGAGTTGCGGGACTGCAGGCGCAGGTTAGCGAGGGCCCGGGCCTGGGCGTCCCCATCGGGAATCAGAGAGAGGTCTGGCTTGGGGGAGGGGCGGATCTCAAACTCGGACGAGGGGCGCGGCACCTTGAATGACATGAGGCTTGTGGGGGACTCGGCACAGGGGGTCTCTGGAGAGCATGGCACCTTGGGTTTGGTGGGCACCGCCACCTCAGCGCTGTCCCGGTCTCCCGCTCTGACGGGCTTGGGCTGCCCCCTGTCCACATTGTCCCTGGGGCTGACAGCAACGCCCCCGCTCCCCTCAAAACGCTGGCGGGAGGAAGACACTGACAGGGGAGAGCTGTCCACCTCAGAGACAGCAGGCTGTGGCTTTGTTTTGGAAGAGGGGGGACTCTGGAGGACGAGAGGTGACGGCTGGGTGCTGCTGGGCACCAGGTCGTGGACCGCCGAGCCTGGCTGAGGGTGCAACGTGTGCTTTGGCACCAGATCTGGCTGTGACTTGGGCCGGAGCCTTGGCCTAGAGCTCTCCAGGTCCAGGAGGTTCTCGGTGCTGTGGGACTTCTTCTGCAGCTTCCCGTAGTTGCTGTCAAACTTCTGCAGCATCCGACTCACCCTGCCCGGACCCTCACCCGTCTCATAGGACGGGCCTTCGTGGTCCTGGCGACCCAGAGTGCTAAGGTTCTCCTCGCTCTTACTTAACGTGGTGTCATAAATCACCACCTCCTTGGCTCTTATCTCGGTCACCGCGCTGCCTCTCCGGTCCAAGAGGTCGTTGAGAGAGCTGTACGTACTGACACCATTTTGCTGCGATCTAGACCCGGCCTTTTCCGGGAAATAGTCCGGATCCGACTCTATGATGATAATATTCTCCGCGCGGATGGTCCGTATGCCGGGCACGCTGCCGTACAGCTCCAGGATGTGCTGCACTGGACGAGCGGCGTTCTCTCGGTCCTGCCGCCTCTTCCGCTCCTTCTCCAGTTTGATGAACGGGTTTTCCTGCAGCGGGCCTAGGCTCTCGTGCAGCACCAGGCTCTCCGTTACCGACCCATCGCCCTCCGTCCTCTCCGCCTCGGCAATCCAGCTTGGCTCTTTGTTCCGCACCGGCGACAGATCCGGGGACGCGGCGAGGCTGTCGCCGCCGCGCTTGCCTGCAAAGTGCTGGTTGGCTGTGGTGATAGTGTAGTTCCGACCGGATCCGCTGCCGCTCGCCCCGGTGTCCCTTTTGAGGCCGCTGCCGTTCCCCGTTACCTCGCCGTTAACCCGCTGCGCGCCCGCGGGAGCCTCCGCAGCGGCACCTGCTGCAGACCCGCTGCCGCCCTTCGCTTTCCTCCGCTCGAGGATATCTCTCTTCCAGGCCGGCATCGTCCTCGGGCTCTCCTGCCCAGCCTCCTGGCGGAGCACACGGACCTCTCCGCCAGCAGACATCGCGGGGGGAGAGAGGTTGTCTCCGTGGGGCTTGCGTGGGGGACTGATGCGGCTAGGAAAGCTTATATCCGGCTCTAACTGCTCTGTACGGTCCTAACACATCCCCACAGCCGTCTTTTCCCCTCTCTCCCTCTGCTTTCTCGGCTAGCTAATCTTCTGTCTTCCTCCCTCCTCTCTCCTCTCCTCGGCTCGCAGCCTAAACCCCGCCCCACCCTCAACAGCACCACCCCGCACCTGGAACCTTCAGCGTCATCCTCCAGCCTTTAGACAAGCGGCACAGACAGTGTTGCCTGGTGGGAAATGTTGAATTATCGTATCTGAGGGACAAAATTATATTATAATAATAATAATAATAATAATAATAATAATAATAATAATAATAATAATAATAATAATAATAATAATAATAATAATACGCGAGCAGCGGGCGTCTTCCACCGTGCTTCCACCACTTAGGCTATATAGCCTCGGCCAGGAAGGATTTATGACATCACTGATGACATCACATTCACAATTCGACTGATTTATGACATCACTTATGATGTCATGTCACACATCGTTACATCAACAGACACAGCCCACACCGCCTGCACACGGATGATGATCATGATGATTATTTAAATCTCATTTTTATAATCACAACACACAACATTCAACTTTTCATTTTAAATTAGGTGTTTTTTACTTAAAGTAGGCTACATTTTACACCAGTAAGTACTTCAACTGAGGTAGCCTAAATTAACATCAAAATAATAATAGCCTACTTCTAGGCTACTTGAGTAGGAAATTGCAGCACTCCATCTACCACTGGTAGGAACTAAAATAAAACAAACACAAAAAACGTTGTGAGAAGACATGTATAAACCATATAGGCTACCAGACGGGAGGATCCATATTACTGTAGTATATTGATTAGTAACTGTCACAAAATGATTATCGTAGGCTACATTATGGGAATGTTGGCATTATTGATCGTAGCCTACATGAAAGGGATTAATGAAAAAGGGATAATAGATGTAGGCTACAGAAATGTTAATTGCATGAATGATGATGAATGAGAGGCATGAATGATATTAATAAAAATATGCCTGGTGGCACATAGGTCCATTTGGACCCGCTTGGCTTCATTAGACTACTCATGTTGTTGTCTTCTGACTATAGATCATTGCTTGTGTTGTATTATATTGGTGTTGTAGACCTATAAAGCTCAGATGTATGTCGCTTTGGATGAAAGCGTCTGCTAGGCTAAGTGAAATTGTAACATGATGTAAGTATGTAGCCTAATTGTACAGAGGGCGAAATTATCGTACAAATACGATCATTATCGTACACCTGGCAATGCTGGCTGGGTCCAGAAGCTTAAAGACACGCCCACTTTCCATGGCAGGGCGTCGCAAACCACGCCCATTTCTATTGTTGGCTGGGCCAAGATAATCTGTCAATCAAACGTGTTGCGTTCATGTTCATCGGTTCATCCCCACCCTTTTCCCATATTTAATGAACCCTTTCAGTGAAAGTATCTTGTCTTGTCTGATTCATTCATTGTGGCATAACAAGCCTGATTGATTTTTCAAACAATTTACGATTTAATTTCATTATTTGCTAATAATCATTTTATTTCAGGCTTACAAGAAAACTACAAGGCACAAGATTTCTATAGCCTACTGTATAGTATAGCCTAATATTATTATTCTAACTTTATCAGCATCGGTAGCCTACTCAATAGTGCCCTTTTGTTTTATTTTTCTAATATGGCATCATACACTTCATACTGTTTTACTACAAATTCTACATCTGACCCAATGAAAAATCGCTATAGCCTATTATTATTTTAACTAGAAATATCATGCGCTCATTATAACTTCTCGCCAAGCGCATGGACAGTTGAGCAAGCACCGCGTGAGTGAGATCCAGTTAGGGGTCCTTGAGGTGAAAAAGTTTGAGAACCAGGTTCTCAAACGTTTTCACGTGAAGGACCCCTAACTGACAAATTAGACCACAGACCCTCATTTGATCATATTTTGTCCCAGTCCCCCATCTGATACAATCTTTTGCTTGTAGATGTTTTGTTACAGAAAGTGTAGGGTATGAAACCCATAACCAAAACAGTCATTCTTGTTACTTATGGATGGTATTATCCCTTTTTGCTGGGGACCCCCTGGAACCCCCTCATTGACCCCTGGGGGTCCCCGGACCACACCTTGAGAACCACTGCTCCAGGGACTAGTGTACTCGATAGTTATACCTGGTATTGCTTTTAATCTCCTATAATACGTTAAAATGTTATGTCCTTTTTTAAGGGTGCAAAGTTCATTCAGCATAAAGGCTGATGATACCACACAGTAAGTAAATTAATCGGCATTAAGAGGGCTATTCTTGGGTACTAAGAGATTACTGTACCTCATCAAACATTTATCAGCATGCTGCCCGTCACTGAGAACAGAGGCCGAAAACGCACAGGACAGAAGATACTATTAGTTAGAAAAGCCACGTAATAAACCAGAACTAAGAGAGAAAAAGACCAAGTTGAGTAAAGTCTAACACTAATAAAACAAGGAGGAAGGCAGTTTGTCTCCGGACTGGTTCTGACCATCCTCATCTCTATTTTTTTTATTGTTTTGTTTTTTACATTGAGGAAAATACATAAACATCCAACCAATCTGATTTAGCTATTGTTTATATACACAGTATTACTCTCTGATCAAATCTGGCTTTTTCCTTCTTAAAAAGCTGGAAATTAAATTGCAGTTTACCACGCCCATATGTAATGTAAACAGCGCCTCCCTGTGGCAAAATGCTCTCATCACCACAGCAGCCTATATTTCATCTGCCATAGATTTTAGACTTTAGGCCTCAGATAAATGATCCAGTAACTGATGCTGCATTCACACCCTCCCCAAACGACCACCACCAAGAGGCAAAACGAACTCTATTGCGAATCAAACGAACAAAACGAGGTTAATGGTTGTGATGTCAAGTTCAAGCCTTAATTGTCCTACCAGACCAATGCTGTCAGAAGTGCACATAGGCTAAATGTCAGGGTTTAGTTACACATATATACAGATGACAGTATGAGTACCAATGAAAAAGATACCAAAATAAAAACATAAATAAGGTGCATTTCCTTCCAGAATCAAATATATTACACACGGTTTCACATTAGGAATTACCTTTAAAACGACGCCTTAAATGCATGTGATACACATCTATGGTAGGATCATGACAGATCAAAAACAATATACTGTACAAATAAACAGCAGTGTTCAGGGGAGACTGTGCACACTTGACTGCTCAAGGAAAATACATTCAGTTGAGTCCTTCTGTGTTAGGATGAGATTATAAGAGGACACAGCATTAAGACCAACATCTTGTTGCGACAGAAGAAAACCAACTGCAATTTTTTGGGCAATTATTTGAGCAATGCTCCCAGCAGTCAGACACAAGATTGTGAATCTAATCCAAATTCTCCTGGCAAGTGGCAACAATGTGTTGTTCCTATACATTTAGTTTATTTTTTATATATTAGTTTATTTTTAAGTTTATTTTTATTTTCTTTGAAATGCAAAATGCATTTACTGTATTTTAAACAATTTAAAAACATCTCACTCTACATGCCCTGAACATTGTGTTTTCCATTCTTTGATGTAAGTGATGCTCAGTAGTTTTTAGTTTGACTGGCTTTGAGTATGATCTGACAACATGGTTTGGTTTTGAGCACAATGAAGCTCTTTTGAGGTGATTGTTTGGTTTTGCAAGAAGAGTCTGAGCCTGAGGTTTTGTGAATCAAAAATTAGCATTTTGTGCTTATATTGTTTTTATGACCAACCACAGAAAAATATGAATAGAAGAGAGAGTTTATTGTAGATGACAAAGTGTTTGGAATGAGATAAGTAAAATTGTCACAATAAGACTAATAAAAAGTCACATTTTGAAAGATTTGGGGGGCATTGGATATAAATCAGATCAGATCCACCACTCAAAATGCATGTTTTGTATGTAAAGGTGCAGATGCCAGCAGGATAATCATTCTCACAATTAATTGTAATTCTGCATTTGCATAATGAGAAGAAAAACAATCTATTTCATAAATGTTCCCTGAAGAATAAGAAAAAGCTCAAATGCAGGTGGGATTCTTAATTCATTTCTGCTCTCATTCTGTGATTAACATGGGCTGCTTCTTCCCAACCCAATAGAAAATCTCCTCATTATTCCACAAATAATTCAGGATTAAGCTTCATAGATGATGGTGGTGATGACACATACTACACATTTTACATACATGATAAAGCATGACAGCTTTAACTGCTTTTATATTAACACTGAATGAAATAAAGCTATGGGCCAAACAGGAAGTGTTAGAAATGGAAACAGATAAAGATATAGTCGGCCTACAAACATGAATATTTATCTAATCATATAAAATACATGAATGTATAAAAAATGTTTGGCTCAAGGAGACCTTGTCTATATGTTTGGTCTAAAAATGAATCTAACTATGGCAATAGCCTAATGTCCCTTGAGTTCGTCCACAAGAAACTTCTCCTCATTCACAAGGTAATCATAGAAGATCTCTTTTGCTTTAGGTGTTGTCAGTGACTCAAAGAGTTCCCTCATCTTGTCTTGCTTGGTAGCTATTGCTCTGATAGTACTGTAAGCTTCTTCCTTGATGGCGCCCTGCTCCAGGAGGTGATCCAAGATTGGTGCAACCATGGCCAATCTCTTGATGAGCTCTTTCCTGTTTTTATCCACAAAGTCCACACCTGACGGGAAAGGGAGTGAAAAATGACTGAGTTAAGATCAAGCTGTAATCCACGTGCATCTGCATTCTGCACTATTTTGATAAATTACAATATGATGAAGGGTTTCTGTTGTAAAGTGAGGGGTTTGGAAATGGGATACAACGGTCAGATTGGATGAAGTAAATACCATTGGATATATTTCAAATGTGTGTGTGTGTGTGTGTGTGTGTGTGTGTGTGTGTGTGTGTGTGTGTGTGTGTGTGTGTGTGTGTGTGTGTGTGTGTGTGTGTGTGTGTGTGTGTGTGTGTGTGTGATACAGTCCAGTCAGTGTACAAGGTGTGTGTCATTGAAGTAGAGGTGAAGTAGAGTAAAGTTTAAGTGTAGGGCAGTGCGGATTGTCAGAGATTGTGGGAGATTCAGTCCTTGGGTAACTCGTTTCTACAGTTTCATTGCAACGCTAGAATATAGGCTACTCATTCAACTGCGGTCTGAAATTCATCAGCAATACTTCAAAAACACAGATTCACTCCTCAGATTTTCTGTTTTATGAAGACTTGTGTAACAGTCATGTAACAGTTACACATCAACTGATATTCACTTCCGATAATCCAGTGGTACTTTAACTTTTCTCTGCTCAAGAGCCACATTGACCAAAAAAAATCTTTGCAGAGCCACAATCCAAAAAAGGCCCTTTCCTCCCATTATTTATTCTTAGATGTTTATTTATTTATTTATTTTAAGTAGGACTTAAAGATGCAATATGTAACCTTTAGCATTATCATTATATTATTATGGCATTCAAATGTCTAAAAACGAGTAGACCTATACTGTATATTCTTTAGTTATGCACTTACATTATCCCAAATGTTTTCAAAAGTGCTCAAAATCCATAATTGTATTATATTATATCAATAACACGGACCGTTTGACGGTTTGAGCGACTCGCTTTTTCTCGATGATGTCATCACAGAGCCAGCTGTTACTTGGATTCTCCGGGCATTTCTAGACTATTTTCTTACCTTTTCATCTCACATCACTGTCAGTTTTCAGATATTGGTCATTTTTAACTATATCTTTTGACTGGATGAATGATTTTAGTCATCGGAGGTCTGGATCTTATTTTAATGTTAGTTACGTTAGATAAAAAGACAGTAAACGGCTCGCCTTGCGGACATCCTGTATCCACTGAACTCCATTGGAAAGAAATGGTGAGTTTTAACAAACTGTTCATTTAGTGTTTTTTTGCCCGTTTGTTTTGGAGAGGAGGGACTCTAGTACATAGTACTGCACATTTAAAAGAGCCACAACTACCCATAAAGGAGCCGCATGTGGCTCTAGAGCAGTGTTTCTCAAACTTTTTCAGACCAAGGACCACTTAAACCAATGAAAAAAACTCGGGGACCACCTAACTCCCAAAACATCCCCAAAAACAATAGGCCTACTACTTCAACTGTAAATTACAAATGACATGCTAATTAAAATGACAAATAGCAGTACAATTAATCTAATTTTTGGCTTCCCACAATTATGAAAACAAGATAACCGATATAAAAATATATATATGTAATTGATTTGAGTTAGTCCATTTACCTTTTTTTTTTAAACATTTATTTCTCCTGTTCAGTTCAAATATATTCAAAGTTCAAAGAAAGTTTTTTCAAGTTCAATAAATGCACAATGTTGCCAAAGTCAAATAGGCTATCTTTTGCCATCTTCAAGTTGCATTCAGTGATGTTTTTGTGTTCAAATAAGTGTTAAATGGCTCTATATTCTGACAGCAATTACTGAAATAGAGTGTTTGGTCAGTAACTTGGAACTCCCAACCACCCGCTGTAGCCTACTCTGTCTCTCTCCTGTAGCCCTGCAGGCAGAGTGGAGGTATCTCCGCAAGCGTAAGTCATAGAGATTCAGTGGTGGTGGCGCTGGATTCAGGGTGAAAAAATACATATAGTCCTTTATAGGCATCATGATCTGACCTTGAGTTTGTTTTACTGTGACGTTTCGGTCACCGACCTTTTTCTTTTTTTTGTTTGAAAAAGGTCGGTGACCGAAACGTCACAGTAAAACAAATTTGATTATAACTTAACAGCGTGCGGGACTCTTTTTTCCCTAATTACGGACTTTTTTGTCTTTGCCCGACGCACCTGTCCTGAAAGATGTGCGGAGTTTCTCTTCAACTGACCTTGAGTTTCCCAGAAAATGTAAACATTTCTCATATTGGATAGTGGGAGGTAAAGAAAAGGAAAAAAATATCAATCTACTCGCGGACCACTGGTGGTCCGTGGACCACTGTTTGAGAAACACTGCTCTAGGGCCTCGGGTTGAGTATCACTCCTATAATCACTACTTCACCAACCTGATATGGATCCTCCACCAGATGCTCTAGCCGAGGGTCCTCGGGCTGCAAGACATTAAATGAAAACTACATGATACATTTTATTTCTTATACTGTAGAGAAACATCTGTTTCCCTAGCATCACAATATCAGTTCCCTACCAGGCAAACCAGATCACAACTTTACCAGGCTCGGTTATGACGCATCTAGGTTCAGTCCAGGGGAAATTATGTCACTGATGGTGTCACAATGTCTATGACATCATCAGTCAATGTCAATATACTATAGGGCCTACATATATATATATATATATATATATATATATATATAACCACAAATGCTAGGCTACAACAGTTTATCTGCAGTCTCCAATGTTCAGGAAACTCACCGGCATTGGGAACAGATGATCCACCTGTTGCATCAGCTGTAGAAAAACAGACAGAGGAATGTTGAATAGTACTGAAATAATTTGATGATGGACTTGCTACTTCATGACTTCATGAACCCTCAGAACTACAACTTTAAACTAATACAAAACCTCACCCCAAATCAAAACACTAAAAACAGCCTGAAGTAGTAGATGGAATCGAGTGCTGCATTGGGTCAATGAACCAGAGTAAAAATCAGTTTGTCAGGTAAAAAAATAAATCAGGTAGCTACTCTTCAAGGATGCAGCAAAAATATGATCAAATATTTAAAAAAAAAGCAGTGACTGTCCAGAATACGGGCAGGTGTAGGTGGCAGCCAGGAGAAAAGCATCCGAGGCACTCTGAAGTAGGCTTAATAGAGAGCCAAAGTGGAACGTCAGAAGTGCTTCAGCACTGTACCAGAGATTTTCATCCGCCATTTATGTAGTTACATGGTATCATATGGAGCTGTAAGGAGTGAGTGTGTTCAACTGTAGTTCATATGTAGTTACATGGTACCAGACCTGTAAAGTGGAGTGAGTCTATTTAACTATTTCATAGCTTTGTTATTATAAACAGAGACTTACTCATATATGTAGGCCTAAACTATGGTAACCTAGCCTACCTGTAAAATAAAGGGTTACCAAATAGTTTTACTTGTTCAAACCAAACTATCCAGATATATTTAGAAACAGGAGAGACTACATAACATTTCACTTGGACCAAAACGTAAAAAAAAAAAAAAGGTTTGAAAGAAAATATTTTTTCGATGTAGTTTTATTAAGTTTTGGTCCGAGTGAAATGTTCTCTCCCGATTATAAATATAGCTGAACCGTTTGGTTTGACGAAGTAAAAATATGTTTACAAGCATTTTACGAAATGTCTATGGGAAAATAAATGGCGGATGAAAATCTCTGGTACAGTGCTGAAGCAGGAAGTAGGCGGTCACTTTGCCTCTAGTTCACGTGACGGGCTGGTTTACCAGGCTATCTCTATGCAGCAGCAGGACTGGGACATAAATGAAAGTCGAAACGTATTGGATTATGTGCCTGCTGCATTAAGGATTTAACTTTGGTTTTATAAACGTGCTATAGGCCCACTGCCCCAAAATAAAGTTTTTCTTTACCATTTATTTCACACAGGAATGGGCATGAATGTGGCAGAAAGAGGCATTTATCAAAATCGAAAGTAAAAAATAAAAGGAAGAAAGAAAAAAGGTGGGGCAATGTTTAACAGTCTATTAGGCCTACATTGTTTCTAGCTCAACTCAACTCGAGCTTTTGAACTGAAATCCATTCTTTTTTCAGACCATTAATGAATGAATCAATTAGCTATACAATTGATATAGCCTATGCTGTTATTATTATATAGATTGATATATGCAAACAGGCTTTCGCTTTACATAATGTAATGATTCAGAGCGCTACATTCCTCTGCTAAACTCACCGAGATGCGCTGCCTGCGCGTTGCAGTTGATCTCTTTCAGTATCTTCAGAGACACTTTAAGGGCTCCGGGCCCCTCGAAGGTATCGACCAAAACGTCCGCGATGTCGGCGATATCTTTTCCCTCCACCTGGTTGCGTGTGACCCTCGGCCCTTCCTCGTCCTCCACCAGCTCGGTGATGAAGTTCTTCAGCTGTGTCTGCTTCAGGTCCGCCAGCATCCCCCGTAAAGCTTTCCTAATATTAGGGGCCATTTCTAATCAATCTCTCATCAGAAATAGGCCGAAATTGCCGTCCTGTATTATGCAACACTTTTACTGTATTCTCTAGCTGCCACCTACCTAACCGTGAAAGAAGTGAAACGCGCACAGCTGCAGCATCTGTTTAGCCTATGTTATGGGCGGATCCAGGGGGGTGGAAACTTCTTGAAATGGAAATAAGGAAGGAGGGGGGGTCGGTATCACTAGTGGCTCCAGACAATTGTGGCTGGGGGAGCTAAGGGGGGGGGCTTAATTATTTACAGCGGGGCTAACTTTTTCTACATAAATAGACAGTGGTTCTCTTCTCAACCTGTGGTACAGGTACCACTGGTGGTAGGCGGGGGGCCCTCCCTCTCATAGTAGGCCTACATTCATATGGTGGTAATTTCTCAGGTAGGCTACTTGTGTAAAAATAATAATTTCTTATTTTCTTTCTAATAATTTCCATTGAGAGCCAAATCCCCAACCCAACATTATGCATGTAGCCTATCTGCTTCATGTCTGTATCTGCTGACCCCCCACCAACAGGGGCAGCCGTTGTTTCCCACCCAGGAACATCAGACCACTCACCTCCCCCCTGGTGTCCTTCTGGCTGACCAGACTCTTTGGACTACCTGTCTACCTGAGAACAATGGCTCCCTGCTGCTCCATTATGCTCCTGCAGCAACATGTCTGTCTCTCCTGCAATGTATGCACTAACCCCCTCTGTTTGTTTGTTTGTTTATTTAGATCCCCATTAGCTACTGTAAAGAAACAGCTCTTCCTGGGGTCCACATTCATATTTTACAATACTTCAATTATGAAAATAAATACATTATATTCACATACAAACATTATTTACAAATATACATATATGTATCATTCATACTCATACATGCTACTACAACCACTTAGACACACAAGGCAAAAACCAACAAAACACATAACAACAAACACTAGCTCAAAACTTATCTAATACATACAATTGCTCTATATAATAATTGAAAATGTAATTAATTGAATAAGTGAGCAAAGAACTGTGACTTGCAAACATGGACATTGCTTTTAGTGATGGCTTCTACCAACTCAGATTGTGAGCTGATGGAGTTACTGCGTTTGGCTAGAGCTGTTGGTCAGTCCTTGGCTCTATTGCTGCTATCTGTCTGCCACCTAATCCTCCTCTCCACACTCACTGAGCTTGGTATCTCAGGATCTGCCCTCTGCTGGTTGAGGTCCTACCTCTTCTCATATCACTTTTATGCTGAAGATCTCCCTATCATTCCTGCCTGCATGAGCCCACGGTCTCAGCGTGGATCTCATCATGCCTTGCAGATATCTCTGCCTGGATGAAAGAACACCACCTTCAGCTTAACCTCTCTAAAGACTGAGCTCCTTGTCATGCCAGCCAGTCCCTCTAAAACAGATCAATATCAAGCTGGAATCAACCCAACTCGTGCCCACAAAGTCTGCTCGAAATAGACTGTCCACGTTGTCTCAATCACTCGGTCGTGTTGATTTACCCTGAACAACATGAGGAAAATTAGACCCTACCTGTCTGAGCACCTACCTGTCTGAGCACCTACCTGCCTGAGCACCTACCTGTCTGAGCACGCAGCACAACTCCTGCATTCAGGTCTACACCCCCTCCTGCCTACCTGAACTCCCTCATTCAGGTCTACACCCCTCCTGCCTACCTGAACTCCCTCATTCAGGTCTACACCCCCTCCTGCCTACCTGAACTCCCTCATTCAGGTCTACACCCCCTCCTGCCTACCTGAACTCCCTCATTCAGGTCTACACCCCCTCCTGCCTACCTGAACTCCCTCATTCAGGTCTACACCCCCTCCTGCCTAACTGAACTCCCTCATTCAGGTCTGCACCCCCTCCTGCCTACCTGAACTCCCTCATTCAGGTCTACACCCCCTCCTGCCTACCTGAACTCCCTCATTCAGGTCTACACCCCCTCCTGCCTAACTGAACTCCCTCATTCAGGTCTGCAATCCCTCCTGCCTACCTGAACTCCCTCATTCAGGTCTGCACCCCCTCCTGCCTACCTGAACTCCCTCATTCAGGTCTACACCCCCTCCTGCCTACCTGAACTCCCTCATTCAGGTCTACACCCCCTCCTGCTCACTACACTCTGCCAATGAACGGCTCCTGGCACTTCCACCACTAAAGGGCCCTAAGTCACTAGCTAGACTCTTCTCCTCTGTAGTTCCCTGGTGGTGGAACAACTTACCAAACTCCATCTGATCTGCTGAGTCTCTCTCTATATCTTTAAGAAGAGACTCCAGACCCTGCAGCTATTTCACCAACACCTTCACACTTGATGAGCATGAATGATGAAAGGATGAAAAAGGGACGATAGATACATGAATGTTAATAGCATGAATGATGAATAAATCCTCTGCACTCTGTGCTGCCTGGTGACACCTGGGTCCATTCAGACTCCAGCTTGGCCTCATGATGGCACTTCCTCATGTTGTTGTCTTCTGACTAGATCATTGCTTATGTTGTATAAACCTCAGATGCACGTCTCTTTGGGTAAAAGTGTATGCTAAGTGAATTTGTAACCTTGTAACACTGTAACACTGTAAATTGTAACATTGTAACATAGGAGTCTAAACAGAGCTCTTATTGAGTCACTAAAGCCCCTGGTTTAAAAAAAGAGGCAGAGCTTCATCTTAATCTAGAGGGAAATCAAGAGACTGATGTCAGGGTGAGCTGAACCTGGAAGCATGGCACAGGGTCAAGGGTCAATTCACTTTCTATTCAGCCAGCCTGCTGGATTCAATCCACAAACTGAGAACAAAATCTTGAAAAAGGTTCATACATGCTGTCTTGAAAGAAATCAATGAGAATCAAGACTCTATGACTGACCAATGGACAGAAGCTTGACTTCACTGGTTGAAATTAATTTGAGCCAAACCATGCACACAACTCATTTTAGATTTGATAAACAATTTGTTTCTACCTGTTGCTCGCTTGCATTTTGCAATTTGATCCTTCTGTAATGTGTTTTAAATTAATTCCTGTTAGCTTTTACTTGTTTTATTCCCTGTCAAACACTTAATATCTCTATCTGCAAAAGTGCTATAGAAATAAAACATATAATTATTAATTTATTTATATTATTGCCAAACACTACTGTCTTTCTCACTAAGCATGCGGTGTACGCCCATGTGTTACTTCTTGAGATGATATTTGACATGATGATATGACTGAGGGAAGGCAGAAAGCAGCTTGATTAGTTGATGCAGTAGTAGCACTTCATTGGTACTGTGCAGCCTTTTTGCACTAAATTATAAACTGAACACTCAGCACTTTGTATTGTTTTTATAACTTTGAATCATGCAGGGAAGTTTTGCTGATCGTGCTCTTTAACAGCAACACTCTTCATATTCCTCGTCTGCTGACTTGCTTTGTGTTGAGTGTGAAGTCTTCAACTAAATCATCAATTATAGATTTATTGGTTAAAATTAGACCTTTGAACAGAATATGAGCACATAAAATAATAGGCAATATGTTTCTTCAGTTGTCAGCAGCAGAGGGAGCCAGAGAGCTGTTGAAGAAGATGAGAGATTGTGATGCTGACAGACAGACATCACATAACTGCACAATTACTCATTTACTGTGTAGTCATGTTTTGTTATTTTAGTTTCCCTAATTAAGGTTTGTCTTTTAATTTAATCCAGAGCAGTGGTTCTCAATGTGGGGTCCGGGGGGACCACCAGGGGTCTTTGAGGGGGTTCCAGGTGGTCCCAAGCAAACTGATGAATTGTTAAATACATTTAATTTCCAAGAAGTGAACACAAATAGATGTCGAAGAATGATTGTTTTGATCACAGTTTCTCTGTTATCTCTTCAATACAGACAAACGTACATCAATGTGTCCAGAGAAACAACTGACTAGATAATTCTACAAAACCAAGACGCAGGAAACGTTGATTACAACTGTGTAGGCTATAGTTTACCATGCCCATTGTTATTGTCACATGACCCCACAGCTTCACTTCTGCCTCCCTAGAGAGCTCTCTCTCTCTGCACACACACGCATGCACGCACGCGCAACTGTGTGTGTGTGTGCGCGTGTGTTTCTTCAACCTCACCTCACGTTTCGAAAACTCAGCTGAACAAGGGATTTGTCCAGGTACTTGCCAACAAACAGGCCCTAATCTAGACCCAATAAAACATATTAAAAACTTTGCAATCAATTACAGATTATATATATATATATATATATATATGGATTAGCACCCCATCCTGGGGAGAAATCCACAAATGCTACGGATTATATAGCCTCCTGAAAATCTGTGCAAAGATCGGCGCGGTCCTTCAGGCTAGAGCAAGATGCTCTAAATTATATATTTAAAATACAAAAATCAGGCAGCATCAATAAACAATTTAAAACAAGTGGATAATAATCGGCGATTGACTGGAATAAAAGAAGGAAAAAGGGACAAATTAACTGGAGCACATTCATGTAAGGGTTAATGCACGACGAGGTGTACATTATCACTTTTTAAGGGACGACGCGAGAGGCGTGAACCGTCCGAGGCGAAGCCGAGGATGGTTGCCTCCGCGAAGTCAAAATTGTAAATCAAAATTGTAAATAAGAGTTATTTTTGATAAACTGAGCACACAGGGGTGATTTAAATACTTACTTTGACCGACTCAATTTTTTTCTCAAGTTCCAAAATTGTCATATTAACCCTTAACGGGGGTATAGAGCTCAAACTGCTCTCTTGAACACTGTTGAAACTATGGCGCATTGATATGAACGGTGAACAGACCATTTAGCTAGGTGTACATTATCACTGTACAATATCACAAAATAATGGACACCTTGCAGCCAATCAGAATCGAGTATTCACCCAGACCATGGTATAAGTAATAATAACTTTGATTTGACAATCATGTAGACATTTCAGAAATGTCTCCATAAGTACAGAGATTTAAGTTGACACAAACCAGGCAGCTAGGGATGCGTGTCCTCCAGGCTCCAGGAACAGCTCCAAATGACCAGTCACTCTACAAACAAATAATCATACAGTCCAACATGGTATAGGAGAAAAATACATTTATAACCCTATACTCCATGGATAAAACATGACTTACCTACAGCAAAGTAGCCTATACTTCAATTACCTCAACTGTATATTTGAGTGGGGAGGCATGTGTTTAAATCAGCTGTCCTCAGGCCCGTATCTAGCTATGAGGTCACCGAGGTCCGGACCTCGGTAAGAATTTCAGAAAAAAAGAAAAAAAAAGCTCCATGAAAGCATGGAAAACACGGGATCGCTTTTATTTTGAAACGAAAGGCACGTCAGGCAGGAAGTCATCTGACGCCGCGTCCGCGGTAACTTGATTTCACTTGACAAGCGCAGGAGGTAGGAGCAGCAGGAAGACATGGTGACTGCCTGGCGAGATGATTGAAAGTGAGCGAGCTGCGAGACAGTGAGCGAGTGAACGACAGACGAGGTGAGTGAGTGACACTGACAGATTTTTTAGCAACAACCAAGAAAGTAAGTGTCTAGTCTGTCTCTTAAGTAAGGGTTAATGCACGACGAGGTGTACATTATCACTTTTTAAGGGACGACGCGAGAGGCGTGAACCGTCCGAGGCGAAGCCGAGGATGGTTGCCTCCGCGAAGTCCCTTAAAAAGTGATAATGTACACCTCGAAGTGCATTAACCCGCTTATACCATGGTCACTTGCCAACAAAACAATAAGACCAGTCATTTATATTTCCATGTGTAATAAATAAAGCAATCTAAATGGCTAAATGTCTGTTATTCATACTGTAAATCAGTCTTCCACGAAATAAAATAGTCCCTCCCACCTCCACCACCCTCCGTTTTAAAGCCGACTCAAACGTTAACTTTATCACAGGAATGCGGGTTTAACGATGTTTTGCGTTCTACATTAAATGAAGACATTACCGTTTGGCAGCTTGCTTTATTTTGTATCATAGATACGTATTGGCCAAGTATATTAACATTTAAGAGCGAAGAGTTTCAGGAAGTGACACAGAGCAGCGGGGGCTGTATGTGGTGAAATGCAGAGAGTTCTCTCTTCTCTCTCTCTCTCTCTGTGTCAAAGGCCGGGCTCGCCCCCGCTCGTGCACGAGCCGAGGGAAATCTCCTCTTTCTCGCCGAGAAGAGCCTGGTGACGCGAGGTTAAAAAATCTCCGAAACGAAAATCAAAATTGTAAATAAGAGTTATTTTTGATAAACTGAGCACACAGGGGTGATTTAAATACTTACTCCGACCGACTCAATTTTTTTCTCAAGTTCCAAAATTGTCATATTAACCCTTAACGGGGGTATAGAGCTCAAACAGCTCTCTTGATACCACTGTTGAAAATATGGCGCATTGATATGAACGGTGAACAGACCATTTAGCTAGGTGTACATTATCACTGTACAATATCACAAAATAATGGACACCTTGCAGCCAATCAGAATCGAGTATTCACCCAGACCATGGTATAAGTAACGTTACCTGTGACACGTTGGGAAGCTACTGGCTAATCATGCATGATGAATAAATACATGTTCTTGCCAGCCAACAGGTCCCTCTGTATGTTTTTTTATTATAGATGATGACTTTGTGTGTTGCGTACGGCTTGGGTTGTGTACGTGTGTTTGTAGGTGTCATTTTGATATGAATTTTGCTAAAACAGTTTGTGTTTGTTAGTTACAATTATGTTGACAAGAGAGCTGAGCAGGTGGTGACATGAAAGAGAATATACTGAATAATGACATCACAACAGTATTATCCTAATGTTGATTTAGAATGAGATATTCCTCTGAATATGGCTAAAAAAGTTTTTTTTTTTTTTTTTTAATGATATATTACTCTAAATATGGCTAAAAAAGGGGAAAAAAAACCTCAAATCTGCCTCCCCTTGCCATGTCTGGACCTCCCCAATTTCGAAACCCTGGATACGGGCCTGGCTGTCCTAAGATAAGTACAACACAGCGATGTATTATTCCCTCTAAAGTATGATACTTTAAAATGATTGCATGGCTCTTATACCCTATAGGTCTCAGTGAGTTTCTCAGCATGTGTGTAGCATGTGTTCTCTGAACAAGAGGTGCAAAGTAAAGGCCTAACACACTCCAAGCATGTGTCACAACAAACAGAAGAACCCAAACCAGACACAAGTTTATGATGCAAAACTGAGATTGTCTTTTAATAAGGTTTTAAAAGCCAAAAAACGGCGCGAAGCCAAAAGGTAAAGTCAGTGTGTGTGCGTAAGGACGCACAGCGGTGTCCAAACGGTCGAGCAAAGAGGTAAAGTGTGTGTAAGGACGGCACGGCGGTGTCCAGACGGTTGAGCAAAAAGGTAAAGTGTGTGTGCGTAAGGACGCACGGCGGGGTCCAGACGGGCGGTTGCTCAGGCGAGAGCACAGGTAGGGGCATCCCAGCGGGCGCTGGGACGCGTCATCAGTGATGTTAGCTGGGGTTGTAAGGTGTTTCGGGTCTCTCAACATCATGATTGCAGAAATGGGTGTCCTCTCAATCCACATAAAGTTGCTGTATCCAGATTGAGAGGACACATTGCATTTACACTTGTGTTCAATGTGTACACAATGCATCCCTGACCACCTCTGGAGGTGGTTTGGCCGATCAGATTGCAATCCTTCAATGTGTTTTGGGGGTGTTTACACCTGGCATTTCAAGTGATAAAACACAATCTGATTGCAATCTGATCACAGAAAACACATGTTAACGCCAGGTGTAAATGGCCTCATAATCTGATCTGTTGCCCATCTACCAGAGATACCCAGGGGACGATGCACAACAGGCTTATGGGCTATTAATCACAACAGAATCTTCTGGAAGGAATAATGCACAACAGACAGGTTAGGTGAGGAGGGAGAGTTAGTTTCAAAATATAATCTATTCCTTTTTACCGTAGCCTACCTGTTGATTTCTTAGCCTACTCTTGAGGTATTTTGCCACCAAAACCAATTATTTTATATATGTATATAATGCTCTTAAATCTTAAAAAATTATCATACTTTGCTTGATGACACTTATTCATGTTCAATGTTAAAATCATATTCCATAATGCTTTAAACAACATTGGATACGTTTACACCCTAGTGCAGTTTAGCGGTATTAACATGTATAATGACATTGTTGGATTTATAACAAAGGGTTAGATGCAACATTTCACCATATTCATTTAGATTTGGTGTTTTCCCAAAACATACAGGGTCAATGTGCAGAATGATGTCTAGATTAAGAGCAGTTTTTGTGCCACTGCCTGCTCCCAAATCAAAGCTTCTTTCTCCTCTGATACAAATAAATTAATATAATTTTTGTTTTACATAATAAACACTGGTTAGACCACATGATTATATCCACCTTTCGTCTTTAGTGTACTTCGTTATTACACCTCTGCTGCTATAATCTCACTATTTTGCACTTGATACCTTGGCAAATACAAATACTTATTCCATTCATGTTATGCAAGCTTTACCCTTTAAACATGGAGTATAAAAAGTAGGCTATACATTTTCTATCATTTATGTAACTCAAGATGCAGATTTCTTTTTTGCCCATTATACCACAACAAATAAATGTTCAGCCAGGCTATATATTTTTTACATCCAGCTGTAAATCAACATTAATCTGGTGTGTGTGTGTGTGTGTGTGTGTGTGTGTGTGTGTGTGTGCGTGTGTGCGTGCATGCGCGCCCGAGTCAAAAAGTCTCTGAAAACCTTTAAAGAAAATAGTTTTTTTTAAACATAATTTTGCTTTATGCTTTTTTAAATTTTATACTTTTTTCAGGCATTTTATGCTTTATTGACAGACGTATAGTGAGAGAAAGACACAGAGGTGTGTGTGAGAGAGAGAACATGCAACCAGTGTGCGAAATACCCAGTGGCAATCGGGGGGTCCCCCTACCTAGTGCCCTGGTGTCTCCTCCGCTACATTTGAGTTGTTCTGATTCCTCTTTTTAGAAGTGGATCCAACATTCGCAAGTAATGAACTTTACTTTCTCTTTGACATATTTAGTCTGTATTTTTAACCGTGTCGATGTCGAAGCAGGTCCATTTGGGATCTTCTAAACTATTGGATTGTGGTGAAAGCGGACCATTTGCAACAGTGCCACCGATGGAAGGACGCTTTATCAGAAAGAACCGGGTATTCAATGGCAGGGAAACACAATGTTGAATAAATGTCTTGAAAAATGAATACTGGACATAGTAGCCTAAGCTTTTAATCTAAAGTTTTAGTGACAATTGCAGACTTTTCCAGAGACCCCCCAACATTTTGCTGTTGATGCTTCAGGGGGTCTCAACTGTCAATCAAGGGGCCTCGGACCCCCCGAGACCCCTTGTATTTCGCACCCTGCATGCAATGTCCACAGGGCAGATTTGAACCCGGGTCACCGTGAAGAACTGAGCTTATCTGGTAGCCTACACACTCAACCCAGTGAGCCACCAGATGACGATTCTGACCTTAATTTTAAAGTAATTTCTTCATTCAACAGCCAATCAGAAACAATCCAACAACAGACAGGTAGGTCTGTGGGTTTGACTGACCAAATCTGTTTTCTCCTCATGCTGCCTTCAGGGTGTCCTTGTAAGATCCCTCTTACGATTGTTCAATGCAGTACACATAGCATACTTGCTGGAAATTCAAAGCTTTTAATGAATAAAAGTAACCTAAATAAAGTGGATCCTGTATCAAAATTTGTATAGAGTGACGGTCACATCTTACATAGTGGGGCAGTTATGCATTTTGCAATAAAAGTATAATTTGGTGCACTATACGAGGGATCAGCCGAGCAGCATTTTGGTAAACATTGCCGTTGGGCAACGGCAATGTGGGGGCGACTGGCAATTTTGCTCCCCAGAGTGGTCATATTCCCGACAGCCCATGAAGGCATCCTTATTTGAGAAAGTGAGGTTGATGCTGGAGTCGCAAAGTGGTCAGTAGTGTGTGTCGCGGACTCGCGCTCAGTGAGCCATGCAGCAGGTGTATTGTTGGGGAGACATCCCCAGTGGACCAGCCCTCTCTCCCGTGTCGTGGACTGTCCCCGAGCTTGTAGAAGACATCTGCTGTGGGGAGAAACAAGCCTTCGTCCTCACCAGAGCGGGGATCCTTCTCTCATGTGGACGCATCTCTCACGGACAGCAATTCCGAAGGACTGTCGCGGATGCAAAGGCACCAGGTCGGTGTTGAAAGAGTTTCGAAAAGTCTGGGCAGCTGATTCAAATTCATTGTAATATTCATTGTCAAGAGCAATTGATCGTCTTTGATATTGTAAGATAGAGATTGACCTATATTTTACATGAATGAGTTGATACGATATGTCAGTTAACATTATCCAAGAAATAACAAATAGTTGTATTTGTTTTCATTGAGTTGAACTGTGAAGTGCTGTAATGTTAGTTGTTACAGCTAGGTTACTTACAGTAGGAAACTCAACTTTAGGTCTCACTTTCGTTTCCTCACACAAATGAAAGTTGGAGCAACAGCGCTGCTGCTCAGGGCAATAGTCCCTATCTGCAGAACCGGAGAACCCAGCCAGCAGCTTGAGTTGCTGCAAAGATATCTTCAGCGTGACAGCACCACTTAGCGATGTTAAAATGCTACTTCGGCCGCACAGATAGCTGCCCACGCAAGTAGGCCTACGCATGCGCGAGTTGACGCCACAATTAAAGAATACACAATGTTTTTCTGTGCATACATTTTGATCTCAACACTTATTAATCTTAAAAATTAAAGAACAATAATTTGAACAAGAATTGCACTTTCTTTTCTTATTTTACTGATTGGTTTAATTTTCAAATATAAATAATCATTCCAATATCCCTACATCCCTAATATAATGAAAACATCAGAAATGACAATAATCTTAAAAATTCTTCTTCTTAACCACAAGCTTCCTTCCCTTTCTCACTCACTCACTCACTCACTCACTCACTCACTCACTCACTCACTCACTCACACAAACACACATTTGAATTCTTTATTTGCTTTCACAAATTATATAAAAATTACAGGCAATCAAATGTGCTAGCCCCCCCCCCCTCACAGTGGACACTATACTCAATACAACATAGCAAGGTGTCAACAGTAGGCCTACACGAAAATCACATAAGCCAGGGAATTAGAACTAAATTATTAAGAAATAATAGGAAAGGAACAAATAAAAAACAGGGGAAAAACAATATTCATTATAACATTATAAATTGCCTGTCATCCATGATGTGTGTAATAGACCAAATACCCTTCTTCCACCACTCTACAAAGATGAGATTTTTTTCTTAACCCATTGATACCTGATGCAGCATTTGTGTGTGTATCCCTTTAAGACCGCGAACCGCGGTTAAACAAGATAGGCTACATTTATTGTTTCCAATTGGAACATCATGGGCAAGTAAAGTTGTGTTTAAACAGCAGTTTCAATATTGTAGAACTTGCTTATGAAAGACAGATACATGTATTGGTAACTTGGACAACTCCAAATCACAGTTCCAAAGAAACGCTCCATTTTTTCCATCACATTCTCATCTTTGACAAAGGCTTGTTGCCACTTCGGCTTGATCATATACCATTCATAATGTCTGTGATTCATATTCAGTAAGTAGTGCTAGTGCTAGCTAACGCTAGTAGGCTACTCACGTCCATAATTTGTTCGACTCTCTCTCTGACTCTCTCTCTCTTGTCTGTCTCTCAAAAAAAAGAGAAAAGAGCACCGTGTGGGTGACCTAACAGAGCAGGTTTATTTTTAATTTAGGGCAGATTAATTGCCCTAAGGCTGAGGCTATAGTGTTAGTTCAGTGATGATGTCATCAGTGATGATGTCATTAGTGATAATGGGTGACCTGACGCAGCTGGATTTTTTAATTAGGTGACTGCCCTAATTGTCATCAGTGATGTCATCAGTGATGTTCTAGAGCAGGCGAGGCTGTGATGTGCAGTGGTCATCAGTGATGTCATAAGAGTAAGTGAGCCCTCACAGCAGGTGAGGGAGCAAGTGAGCCCGCACAGCGGTCGAGGCCGCGCAGTGGCTGAGCTGCATATGCAAGCTGCAGGGCCAGCTCAGCAAGCTGCAGGGTGGGCGAGCCTAGGAATCGACCGCGCAAGATGCCTAGTAGCCTAAACTAGCAGATTTCCTGTCACTAATCTCATTGGGATGATTTTTGTTTGGTTTTATTTAGTGAATGTATGCATACTTCTCTGTCTTTCTGTCTTTCTTTCTCTCTCTGTTGTCCTGTGCCAGGCTGTGTTGAGTTTCTGGCCGGCAATGTGTGGGCGGTGGCCTGCGGTCAGGACCACAGTCTTGCTGTGCGTGGCGGAGAGGTCATCTCTTGGGGAAGCGGGAGGGACGGACAGCTGGGCCGTCCCCTCGACACAGCGTCCGAATGGCCAAGGCAAGATCTGTAAAGAAGATGAGACGAGAAGTAGAGTACGCAAAGTCCCATGCTGCTCCCAAAATGTATTCAGTTACCACAAGCGTGTGACGTTTCGGGGCAACGCCCTTCCTGAATACATTTTGGGAGCAGCATCTACCGGTGTGTGGACTCTACTTCTCTTCTTCACTTGCACTTCGGTCCTGCACCTGCTTTTAACTTTTAACTTTTGGATGTGCGTGCCTTTTTCTTTTACCTTTTTGCAAGATCTGTAAAAAGATCCCTATAGAAGTCTATAGAAGATATTAGTGTGGCGTTAAGATCGCCTAAAAACAAGCATGGACATTAACACATTTTTACATGCAGGTAAAATGATCCTCACTTGTCAGAGTTTGAATGTTGGCTAATTGGAAATGTAACATTATTGTCTGGCTTGTGCAGGCCGTCACGGGTGTCAGACTCATTTTAGTTCACGGAACACACTGGACCCAATTTGCTCTCAAGTGGGCCAGACAAAGAAAATCAATGCTATAACCTATAAATAACAACACGTCCAAATTGTCCCTGTTTATTTTAGTGTGGAATTAGGCCTATAGGTACATTTTAAGAACACAGGTTCACATAGGGTCAGCGCGTGTCGTGTGCTGCCGCCGGCCGGGAGAGTTGTACGGATTTACTTTTCTATAACGTTTAAAGGAACACTCTGCCCATTTTCAACCAGCTTTGTATCATTAGAACATCAGTAGTATATCAGAAAACTGTAAACTGTTTTGAAGTCTGTCATTTAATTTGACAGTTATTGAGTGTTAAAGTGTGGACCAGTGACATCACTGGTCCACACTAACTCAAATTAATAACTCATTAACTCAAATCAACTCTCAATAACTGTCAAACTAGATGAATGATGAATAGTTTGACAGTTATTGAGAGTTGATTTGAGTTAATGAGTTATTCATTTGAGTTAGTGTGGACCAGTGATGTCACTGGTCCACACTTTAACACTCAATAACTGTCAAATTAAATGACAGACTTCAAAACAGTTTACAGTTTTCTGATATACTACTGATGTTCTAATGATACAAAGCTGGTTGAAAATGGGCGGAGTGTTCCTTTAAGTATAACTGCTTTTCTTGGCCAGGTCCCCCCAAAATATGTTCTCTTATTTTGAAGCAGTGATGGGCAGGATTTAGCAGCGGGGGGGGCGCCGCTACTAAATGCATATAGAGGAAACCCTGTCATTCATAAGAGGACTTTCAGAAGAGGCAAAAGCAACTCAATAAACATTACATAAAATAAAGACACCTGTGTATGAAGAAATGATCTTTTTTATTTGCTAATGTATGATTTTCCTATTAACCTACAGTCCGGTTGACATACATCTGCCAATACCAGTGATTCAAGTTGCTTGTGGAAACTCCCATTCTTTGGCCTTGACTAAAGGTAAGAAACTAATGGGGTTGGGTACTGAAACCGGGTACCAATTTTAAGTATGATGATGATGATGATCACTGGTGGCATCACAATTCACACAGACAGATAAGAGGGACATCACTGATGACAAGAAATCAGCTCAAGCCAGAGAAAATCCGGTTGAGCATGCCAAAGCTAAACACGAGTTGGCATGAGTTTGGTCATGGTCACTCCCAAAAAAAGTGCACCCATAAACAGTGTTCTTAACAATCCTGTAGCCTCAATGAGCCACAGACGCAACATGCCATAAACTCAGGATTTATATCTCACCAGAAGGAAATATAAACTATAGAATGTTATACTTACACCACAGATTCCCTCCACAGGGGTTCCACACTCCTGGAAAACCTGCAAAATGATTATGCCTATAGCCAGGCTGGAGGCATTATGGTTTCAGGTTGTCTGTAAGAAGGAGAAGTGTCCGTGTGTGTGTGTGTGTGTGTGTGTGTGTGTGTGTGTGTGTGTGTGTGTGTGTGTGTGTGTGTGTGTGTGTGCGTGCATGTGAGCATAATCCGGCCACGGCTATGGCGTTTTTTACGTGCGATCGGGCTGAAACTTTCAGGGGGTGTAAAGAGCACCAGGGTGACCTGATGGAGCCGGATTTTTTTATTAGGTGATTGCCCTAATTACCTAATTACCATCAGTGATGTCATAAGTTCAGTGATGATGTCATCAGTGATGATGTCATCAGTGATGTCATAGTGCAGGTGAGGCCACGTGGCGGCCGAGCTGTGTATGCGATGCGCAGCGGGCAGCTGCAGGGCGGTCGAGGCCGCGCCAGCCCATAGTATATAGGATATAAAATTTAGTATGTGGGCAATGTTTCAAGTTCTGTGTCCGGCCACAGCTATGCAGTTTTACGTGTGATCGGGCTGAAACTTTCAGGGTGTGTAAAGGGCACCCGTGCGGGTGACCTGACGGAGCCTGCATTTTTAATTAGGCTAATTAGTTAATGATGATGTGATGTCATCAGTGATGTCATAAGTGATGATGTCATCAGCGATGATGTCAAAAGTGATGTCATAAGTCACACACACACACACACACACACACACACACACACACACACACACACACACACACACACACACACACACACACACGGAGGCATTGTGACAAGCCTGATCAGTGATGTCACAAACACACACACACACACACACACACACACACACACACACACACACACACACACACACACAATGAGGCATTGTGACAAGACTGATCAGTGATGTCATAGGGGGGCACACACACACTGATGATTAGGGCTGGGTTAAAAAAATCGATTCTCCGATTTTTTATCGATTTTTATTTGAATCCTCGATTATCGATTCATATGTCCAGAGATCGATTTTTTTTTCTTTTTTTTTCTTTTTTTTTCTTTTTAATAAACAGGCTAAAATATTATGCTGTGTGTGGTAGTTGAAACATAGTTTCAAGTTGACGTTTATTTATGTTTGTAGTTGAAACAAAAACATAAATACTGTAGGCTACATGAATGGAAATGTTTGATCATTAATATCTACTTTTAGAAATTATATAGGCTGAAATCAAATCACTGTGCATAATTGTGAAAGTGTCTTTATTGACAGATGAAAAGGCTGTTATTTACCCTTTCTCACCACCTGGTGAGTAAATATACGTGTAACTAAAATTAAAATTAAAATTGACAACAGGTCTGCAACTTTTTCCCCCATGTATCTACTTGGCTGGTTGGGAACCCCTGTGTTACATAACTGGACAGTCATGTAATTCAGGGTACAGCTCAAAAAACACGTTTTGGTATCACTAACCAAATCAATATTGAAATTGATCGAATCGGAATCGAATCGAATCGAATCGAATCAAAATTAATCGATTCGCAACCTTGTGAATCGGAATCGAATCGATTCTTGAAATTTGAACCAATACCCAGCTCTACTGATGATGTCATCAGTGATATCATAATGGGGCGCAGACACACACAAGGAGGCATTGTGACATCACCGATGCAGTACCGAATTTTCACACCATAAGATCATATCTAGAAATGATCTTGTAAATTCTGCAGTCTTCTCATACCCAGAAAGACGTATTACATCTCATTGCCACAAATGTGGCTTGTGATTATATAAAACAACATTTGATTTGATTTGATTATTCTTTGTTCCACTTTCCAGGAGGAAGTGTCTTCTCCTGGGGTTTGAACAGTCATGGGCAGCTGGGTCTGGGGAAGGAGGTGTCACTGCAGCCCACGCCGACCATGGTGCTGTCTCTGACTGGGATAGCAGTGTCCCAGATTTCGGCAGGAGGGGCCCACACCCTGGTCCTCACACTCCCAGGCCTGGTGTACTGCTGTGGGGCCAATAAAGCTGGCCAGCTGGGGCTCAACAGGGTGGATGAGAATGGTGAAAAGTTACTATCTAGGGATGGATGCTCACAAGCACAAATGACTAGTCTTTGCATATGCTTAGACGTAATGAAACTGAGAGGCATAATATAAAAAATATGGCTGTCAACTTTTAATTATTTGTAGTACAGGTCAGAATTTATGCCTGTCTAAATAGTGAATCTAATATTTATACCTGCTTAAAAATGTTATATTAGCCACTGTGTGTGTGTGTGTGTGTGTGTGTGTGTGAGAGTGAAAAGAGAGAGAGAGAGAGAGAGAGAGAGAGAGAGAGAGAGAGAGAGAGAGAATTTGGGATATATTTAGCACCAATGTAAAAAAAAAAAATGCCATTCTGATTGCTTATCACTTTTGTTAACACATTGAGTGCCAGCCATTTTTTCAATCCTGTAGGTAAGTTGTGCCAGGTTTTTTTTTGAGGATTCTGGCTCATTTTACAAGAGCCGAGGATTATTTTCTGTTAAGAATTCGTGAACACCAATCATCTAAAAATAACTAATAGAATGTGTGCTTTCTCTGTCTAAAAGAGTTAGTTTGCAGAGTTAGTAGTTATGTAGATATTAGCCGTTGAGTACAGCATGGTTTCAGAGATTTTCAGAGAGTTTGGAGATAAATGGATTTTTAGAACCACCTCACGTGCCTGTGATTATGGGTGCCCTTGTCTCCCACTCTGTGCGCTCTCTCTCTCTCTCTCTCTCTCTCTCTCTCTCTCTCCTCTCTCTCTCTCTCTCTCTCTCCTCTCGCTCTCTCTCTCTCTCTCTCTCTAGAGAGAGAGAGAGAGAGAGTGTGTGTGTGTCTCCAAACTCCTCCCTCCGTCTGTGCTGCGGAGTGCTCTGCTGCTGGGAGTTTGCAGCGAGTTGAGCAGCCTCTCTCCCTGGCAGCGAGTGTGGATAGGTCTCACTGTCTCTTGGGTTTGAGAGCCCCGATTAAGCCCCGTGCGACTCTAGGCTTTATGCTGCTCACCCAGTCCATTTCTGGAACCCCCCACCGCAGCAGCGCGAAGCGTCCCCGCCTACAGTATGAGAATGAGGCTCCTTCGTTTCTGACTGTAAAATCGCCAAGCCATTTCCGCGGGAGGCGGCTGCTTTTGGTCCACGGGTCCCGTGGCTGTGGCTTTCTCTCTGTCTCTGTCTGGAGAGAACTGTCGCCACTTAGTGGTCGGTAAAATAGATTATACACATTCTCTTGCTCCAATAGTGATCTCGAAGATGTAAAAGGGGTTGATTGATGTCCCACCGTCAAAAAAAAAAAATGTTTATGTAAGACGAGATAGCTCGTCTATGGCACTTAACCGCTGGATTATGTAAGACGAGATATCTCGGCTATGGCACTCAACGTGTTAAGTGATTTTATTTTTAAATATATTTTATTTTCAACTTTTTTTTAACAATACAAAACAGGCTCAGATAGCCTACCGGAAAAGAAAAAGAAAAAAAAACTAAAACTAAAGCCCCAATAAACAAAAACAAAACAAGGGATACATATATTAGACAATCGATATTACAACGTGGTGCTACTAACCACACAAAGTGTGTATGTGCTTGTAAGGAACATGCATGACTTTTATTAAGTGATTGATTGAAACAAACAGTATTATTACGAGGGGAAAAATGTCATTGGTCATCATTTTGAAATTAGCATGTTTTCCGTCTCCATGTCTAAACACATTTGTTGCTGTCTTTAACAGGCAGGTTCAACATCTGTATGGTCCCTGCCCTCAGAGCGCTGGGAGTCTCCTTCTTAAGCTGTGGAGCGGCACACTCAGCTGTTTTAACAAAGGTATTCACTTCTTTCACACTGCTTCCTTCATAAGCTGTTGTGGCACACTGCTGTTTTAACAAAGGTTTTCACTCCTTTCACTCTGCTGTTTTAACAAAGGTCAGGGCTCCAGACTAACTTTTTACACCACCTTACTTTTTAATTTGGGTGCACCAGCACATAATTTAGGTGCACCCACATTTTTCACCATGCCTTTTGGCACCGCAATAATACATTTTAAGCATTACCTTCTTTGTCATTTTGTATACATATTGGCAAATTATTAAATGATACGATCAAAGATTCTCATGTCAATAAACGTCTGTTAAAGTCACTATCACCAACCGAGTTAACACAGTGGGGATTGAGCCTATGGCCCACTGATGGAAGCCTTTGCATTTTAAGTATTGCAGCATTTATGAACTGGGTGTCTGTGATGTGATTATCACCGTACATTATGCTCCTAAGTTGAAAAAGTTAGAAGCACATTTAAGGACACAATGATTAATCTCTGATACATTACAATTTAGTTTAATTCAATTAAAGTAGGCTACCATTCTCATGATGCACTATGAAGGTCTTACCAGATAAGAATGACTCGATAACCATTTATTTAGTCATCTGTAGTTTGCCTAACATTATGTAATGGTGGTCATGATTGTGGACGTTCACGTTACTGTGATTAGTGTAGTGACATATCCCACAGTGTGCTGTGAAGTCTCACTGTGCACTGCAGACAGTGAAAAACCGTAGCAGATAGCTGCTCTTAGATGGTCAAACGTTAACAGACAGCATAGTCATATTAATGTCAACAACACATTTTAGCGATCTTGAATGACATGTTGGTAACGTTAGTAATCCCAGAATTAGCTTGATAGTTAGCTAGCATCCCGCTAGCGATGCTAACATTAGACGCTAAGATGTCATTGTCATGCCAGCCAACCGAACGTTAGTCAGAACGGTAGAGCGGTTCTCCCCGTGCCTCCTGGGGGTTTCCTTCATATTGGAACCCCCTTCACCAAAAACATGCAATATCCTGGTTGCTAATGTGGTTCCTCCTCTGGTTGTTAAGGGCGCCTGTTCAGAGGGAGGGGAACTGGTTGGAATAGCGTGAACCTCCCACGTGCTATGTCCTACCGGTGAAGCTTCCTCTGTCAGGTGAAAAGAAGTGGCTGGCAAACTGCCCATGTCTCGGAGGAAGCATGGAGCCAGTTTCGGCTCGGGGGGGGGGGGGGGGGGGGGAACGGTAGAGCGGTAGCATTCTCCCGTGTACAAAACCACCATCTGACACATTTTAATTCCATCTGTTTGTGACTCCGATTCCGGTACGACGAGTGAGTCTGGTAATGGATGGCTGGCTGTGGACTGTCCTGTCTGTGTTCTACTAGCGATAAGGACGATACGACTTCCAGTCGGATTTTCAAAGGAAAACGATTCGGCCCAAGTCTAAAGCACTCGGAAGCAATTGCAAACGTTTTATTTTTGTATTTCCTCTGTCTTTCTATGTGAGAGATTTAGCTTGACCGCTCTGCACGCTGTGGGACAAGAGTAGGGTGAGAGAGAGAGAAAGACGCTACAAATTTGAATTTATGAAAATATTGTGCATATATATGCAATATATGTGCACTGGCTGATTTTAAGGTGGGAAAATGCGTGTAAATAAACGCACTCTGGAGCCCTGAAGGTATTCACTCCTTTCACACTGTGCTGTTTTAACAAAGGTATTCACTCCTTTCACACTGTGCTGTTTTAACAAAGGTATTCACTCCTTTCACACTGCTTCCTTCATAAGCTGTTGAGCGGCACACTCTGCTGTTTTAACAAAGTGTGACAAATGTCGATATCCAACTTCTCAATTAAACTCGTGTCTAGAGGTATATTATTACCATCGACTAGGGCTGCACGATATTGGAAAAAACTGACATTGCGATATTCCCCGCCCATGCGATATATATTGCGATATGAAAAAATACAGATTTTCACCAGATTACCAGAATAGCTCTATTTGAAAGAAAATAATATTTCTAGAATGATTGGGATGATTTTGTAGAGGAGTCCATCTGATTTTGGAGGGGAAATTAGGTATTTTAATGTTTCTCAACCACTGGGCTGTGACCTACTGGTAGGCCTCAGAGCGTCATCTATCAGGGTGCATACACATTTTGACCAAGGGATTTCCATGACTTACATACATGAAAAAGTGAGTGAGTTATGACATTCTACTTTAAAATGTCACTAGCCTATACTTCACTTAGTGTAATGCAGCCTTTAAAATCAGGGAAAGACAACATGTATGCTGTATCACCATATTACCATCCAACATCTAAAACCATATAGTCTCAAATCACAATATGCATATAAATTTGATATATTGCCCACCCCTAATATTGAGTGCCAGAATCTACCTCCCAATGATGCTATTTGCAGAAAAACATTAGATTTAATTGATTATAATCACTGCTTTCAACTTCTTTCGTTCTTCCAACATTTCAATAAATCAACAATGAAACACCGCTGCCACTTCACACACTTGGTCTGACCCCCCTCCAGAAACTACCAAGTGGTACGCTCCGCATTTGGGGAGTTCCGGTTTTTGAGCGCACGCAGGGCAGTACAGAGAGACGAGGATTCACATGCAGCCGACCGGTGACAAACAATTCATTCGTGAAAAGTAATAAATATACATTTAATTGCCCAGCTATGTCTATTGTCTTTTTATTTTCACCGACATGTTTTGTGTAAATGAGTCGCTATGTATGATTAACTCTACCGTAACGTTACTGCTATCATGTGATGCAACATCAGAGACTGAAGGGGAGAGACAGCTGCAGTGATACACGGACAACTTCTCAGTAATCACTTTAGCCTTCGTGTCATAAGTTGCGGTCTTGCTTTTTGGTGTTTCAAGAGTAAATATCTCCACTCCATGGACATGAGTTACAGCAGCCAGCCTGCTGTATACTAGTGCGCTGCAAGCTGTGGACAAGTCCGCCTCCGCAATCACATCGTTTACAGATGGGCTACTGTCTGCAACCCAACATAAGCAAAAACAATTCAATTGAGCTATTTGTGCATGTTTGTTGTGTTGAAGCTAAGCACTAAATGAGAGAGTACAGTAGCGGGGTGTCTCTCTCCTTTGAGAGAACCTGATTTCACTCAGTAGGCTCCTCCCCTAAAGTGAGAGTTTATCAAGCAACATGACGAGTTAATTTGCTTTTGACATCGCACGTCCTGCGATGTGACTATCGCGCATGCGCACATTGCGATGACGATGTGTAAACGATATATCGTGTAGCCCTACCATCGACCATTTGTAACATGAATTGACAAAGATTACATGAAGAGTAGGGCGTTTGACTGTTGAAGTATAGCTGAATTACCTGTCGATGGTGCAGGGTGACTGGCACCGTCGTAGTCAGCTGCTTCACCGGGCCGGCTGGTCGCTCTGACAACACCGCCCGCAATCAACTCGCATGTACTCGCACTCGCCCAGTCAGCCCTGCCTTGCTGTATTTCCGTCTTCAATTGGTCGATTTCGAAATGCCCCTCCTTCCCTCGCTGCCATCTTGTCGCTCACCAGCTTGCAAAGCATGCTGGGATACCTGCCGTCAGGACATCGCAAGCGACAAGATGAGAGGAGGGGCCAAAACCGAAATAGACCAATAGAGAGCCGCAGGAACGAGTCCGGAAATCATCGATGCTAACAGTCCTGGTTCTTCACTGTTTTCGCCTATGGGAGTTTTGAATGGGTTTTTGGCGCGATGCTTCTAATAATCTCTCTGGGCAACGCAAGCTTAATCAAACGCGAACAAGTGTTTTGTAATATCATCTTCACACACGAGGACCACTTTTATGAGTTTTGAAGCTTTTACGTGCCGTTAAAAGGGAGGCTAGCTAGCAAACGGCTAAATGAGACTACACTGTTGAGTCGATGGGGATATATACGTCAATAACGTCACCACTTCAAAGGACGAACACGGAAATTATCTTTCCCTCACCTGGTTCAGCCCCGTTCAGCCCGGGGTAATCAGTGCACACATCAACAACAGTCCAGGTTGAGTGCTGACGTGACGTGGAAGCCTATACGACAGTGTGTAGTTCTGGATTAGCTTAGCTCAAGCTTTTTACTTCTAGGGCTCGCATTTACGCTACAAAACTCATGAAAGTGGTCCTCATGTGTGAAGATTATCCGACTGAACTCTGGTTCGCGTTTGATTAATCTTGCGTTGCCCAGAGACCGTATTTGAAGCATCGTGGCAAAAACCCATTCAAAAATCCCATAGACAGAAACAGTGAAGAACCAGGAAGTCCGGGACTTCCGCGTTCTGACTACAAAAATACGTCATCCCTGCAGCTCTCTATAGAAGACGGAAATACAGCAGGCAGCCAACCAAGCTGCAGCAGCGGGGCAGGGCTTGACAGGGCGAGTACATGCGAGTTTATCGCGTATGTTCGCGTTTGGTGAGAAGGGGGTCTGACCCTCTTGGCCAGCTCTGTTGTCTGTGAGATGTGAGAGCCGTCCAAGCCTCACACGTTCAGTTGCGCCCCACCAAAAGGCAGGACTAAAACATAAATGGTGTAGAAAATGTCCACCTAATTTCTAGCTCCTCTGATCTCCTTGTGTCCCTGTCCTCCCTTCCAGCTCACACTCTCCTTTTCCTCTCCAAACGTATGTCCCTCAAACAGGTCTGCCCATAAGGGGGGGGTAAAGGGGTAAGCTTCCAGGGGCGTCGCCACTAGGGGGGGCGCTGGAGCCAGGCAATTATTATTATTTTTTAACACTAAAATATATCTCCCATCCTGAAAATGCGGCAACTAATTTATTTTTTGCAAGGAGTCAAACAAATACACAAAACACAGCAGCAGTAACAAGGCAAGGCATGCTTGGGCAGGAGTGCTCCTGTGGAGAATAGTGCCATTCTGATGTAATCCCCCATCCGACCAGTGCAGTGAGAGGCAGCAATGTGCCGCAAGGCATCTAGTCTGCCGGAAAGCCAAAAGAAGAAGAACAAGGCAGGCTTGGGGCGGACCATTTTGCTTGGGGCAGCAGCAGCTAGAGGGACCATTTATGGTGTAACACACAACACAGACAGGTGATAGCAAACAAAACAAGACCGGTGATAGCAAAATGCCAGGAGCAAAACAAAAGTCAGGATGCCAAAATCGCAAGGCAAAAAAAAAGCGGGAGCAGGCAAGGGCTTTAGACCCAAATAATAATCTGTTAACCAAAAAAAATTCAGTCGGCTCCGAAAGCTGCAGCGTTGATATAAGTAAAGCGCGTGCGGGGGAGGGGGGGGGGGGGCATAGTGGCTGGACCCTTCCAGGGGCACTGCCATCTCTCTGGGCAGCCCTGCCCTCAAATAATTCAGCATCAATCAACAAACAAACGGCCAGAAATACATGTACATAGGTAAATATTACTGTATCATATTTTCATTATCAATGAGTTAAGGGAATTACTGCCTACTGATCGTAACAAAAGGCATTCACTCCTTTCACACTGCTTCCCAACCTTGGCTGCAAGATGACGTTATGTTTTGATTCATAGAATGTTAAAAAAAGGTTTCCAGTCTTTCCAGTGGGTATGTTACTGCTTCTTAGCTCCTCGTGTTATGTACTGCTGTGATTTGTAGGACGGCAGGGTATTCACCTTTGGAGAGGGAAGCCAAGGGCAGCTGGGCCATGGCTCCACTGCTAATGAACTGGGACCCAGGCTGCTCCAGGGCCTGGAGGGACTTGCCTCACAGATTGCATGTGGCAGGTGATGACTAGGAATGTGCGCACTGGAATTCCATTATGATTCAAGAGCTTCCAGTTTTTGTCATTTTATAGCTGACAGAAAGTAATTATTACAGCATGTTTACAATAATCTGTATAAGCGCTTATTCCATTCAGAGAAATCTTACCACAATACTTATGATGTACCAAAACTAACTGTGATACTGTTGACATCTCATCCATTTTCTTCTTCACTGTTGGTTTTGCTCTTCCAGCCGTCACACCCTGGTATTGGGCTCCTCAGGCCAACTGTGGGCTTTTGGCAATGGGGTCAAAGGTCAACTTGGGACTGGAGCTTCAGAGGGCAGTCTGACTCCCACTCTGGTACACCTTCCTGACAGTGCAGCAGCCGTACCAAAAGGTATGTATGGGCCAGTGTTGTATAATGAGGCGGATGGTGTGAAAACACCTTCGATTTTGTTCACGTTTTCTAACCCTTTGTTCACACCAGGCGCTTAAAGGATGGCTTTACCGGTAATCAACCCACTTATAATCTCGGTAATATAAGCACATGGGCAGTGTTTTACCTTCTCTCTCTGTTTACCTCACGAAGGAAAATGCTCCTGCTGCTGCCTGCAGAAACTCCGCCCCCACCAGCTGCAAGTCATTAAGGCTTGTTAAGGCTCTTCATGCGATCCCTCCTGAATGTGTGCATACTTAAAAAATAATCAATAAGAGCCGCCCTCGGAACAGATTCTGCCTCTCCAGCAGAACTTCCGTAGCTGCGTTGTGACACGTTGTGACGTAAAACACGTCACAACGGCGGAAATTGGAGATCTCTGTGAGGAAAACAGAGAGAGAAGGTAATCACTGCCCATGTGCTTATATTACCCAGATTATTGATGATACAAAGTGGGTTTGATTACCGGTAAAGCTATCCTTTAACAAGCAGGGCTGAAGCTTCAGCACGTGGCACGTGTGCGGCTTGTGTGAATGGTCTCGCCTGTTAACTCATTGAGTGCCAATGACGACTATCGTCGTCAATTCAAATAGTAACGTAGAGTGCCAATTGACGACTAAAGTCGTCAATTGCGTTTTTTGACGGTGGGAGGTGGATCAAAGCCTGATGCATCTCCTGTGAAAGTATGGGGGATGTCGAATGTGTAGAAGCTATTTTACGGACCCATTAGGTGGCGACAGTGCTCTCCAGATTAGAGAAAGGTGAGGAAAAAACAGAGAAGAAGTCATGGGGAAACGGAAACCGCATCGGTATGCATCGATATGCATGAAGCATAACGTTAGCTGTGCCTGTGAACAGCAGCCAAGCTGCTGCCACAATTGAGCCCCTCCGTCTCCGCTGCGATAGCCCCTCCACATGATTAGTTGCCGACACCAGCGGCTTTCTGAAAAGTTACATTATTCTCAGCTGGAAGCGCTGGGAGCCGGCGACAAAAACGGCGGAACGCTGTGAAAAAGCTGGGCGTAGCGCACTTTTCAGTGCAGAGCAAACGCAGCAGAGAGCCACCAGAGACACTCCCACGGAGGAGGGGTGTGCAGTTGAGGGGGGTGGGGCACGCAGGGCAGCATACAACAGTGTTGGTGTTGTGACAGCAGGCTCGATGGACAGATTGCCAAACACAAGCTAGAATATCTGATGCCCACCAGCAGTAAATCAAGACCAGCAAGAAGGTGTAGGGTCTGCGCACGCAGGGGCCAGCGCTGCTGGTTGCAGCTAAAAAATATTATTTTGCCAAACAAAATTCCTTTGTTTTCGCTGTTTTATTGAAGGAAATTATTTTTGAGGTGTCACTACATCAGAAAATATTAGCTTCAGAGTCAGTGATGTGCTTAACACGTTAATTGCCAACGACGAGTGTAGTCGTCAAACACAATCCAGCTGTTCACTGCCAGCGACGACTTGACTCGTCAAAAAAATGATTTTTTTTTTTTTGACCGTGGGATGTGCATCTAACCCTTTTACATCTCTTATATAATTATTGGAGCCACCGAACGTTTACAACCCATTCCACCGACCCACTAAGTGGCAACAGTGCTCTCCTGACTAGAGGAACGCAAGCATTTTTTTAACTTGTCACGCCATTCTCACCCCAGCCATTCTCATGAAAATGGATGGGGGAAAACGCTCTCGTTTTCGCGCTGATTGCTGGCGATGCGGGATTGCAAATTTACATAATACATTACATGACACTTTGAAACACGCAGCATAAATATGACCAGAATCGCAAAAGCTTCTCTCAACCAAAACTCCAAGAAGCGAGCGAGTCCATGCCGACTTCCTCAAACAGCGGCCGTGCAGACAGGCACAGGACAGCAGCAAAAGCACTGAGACTGTGACGGCCGCTGCAGCCAAGAAGAACGCCCACGGAGGGAGGAGTTGAAGCAACTCTCCCTCTCGCTCTCTCCCTCTCTCTCTCTCTCTCTCTCTCTCGCTCTCTCTCTCTCCCTCCCTCCCTCTCTCTCTCTCTCTCTCTCTCTCCCTCTCCCCCTCTCACTAGGATTAAACCTAGTGCGTCTCCCTCCCGAGAGGGAGGGAGAGCGAGAGGGAGGGAGAGAGAGAGAGAGAGAGAGAGAGAGAGAGAGGGAGGGAGAGCGAGGGGAAGGGAGAGAGAGAGAGAGAGAGAGAGAGCGAGAGGGGGAGGGAGAGAGAGAGAGAGAGAGCCAAAAATGAATGGTTAAAGTGACAGTTCTATCGAATTTCACAAAAAGCCGTTTATCTCTGAATATTTTTTCTGACGCTAAAACCATGCTGTATTCAACTGCTAATGCTTACATAACTACTAACTCTACAAACTAACTCTTTTAGACAGAGAAAGTACACATTCTATTAGTACTTTTGAGATATTGTATGTTCACAAACTCCAAGCAGAAAATAATCCTCGGCTCTTGTAAAATGAGCCACAATCCTCAAAAAACGGCTTGGCAGAAGCTACCTACAGCAAGAAAAAAACGGCTGGCAGTCAATGTGTTAAAATGCTTCATTTCACAAAAGGCTGATTATCTCAGCTTCTAGTTTGAAACGTCTGTTTTTAGTGAAAACAACCTATCTTCTACTGCTGATAACTAAAGAACGGAAAATGATATCAATACACTTTTTTTTGCTGATGATACAATAGAGTCTCATCGTTCTTTGGGCATGTTCGGTGTTTACATAGTAATATCACACAATATTCTGTGGGCCTCGAGAAATCACTGAAAACGCTCTGAAAGGGCTGGCACTGGGAGCATCCGTTTTCCAAAAGTGGCTGGCACTCAATGAGTTAACAAGGATGCCGAAATGAAACTGCGTGGCTTCAGCGTGGTTGAGCTTGGCTTCGGCGTATGGTGTGAACGAGGGCTAAAATCTATAATTATCCACGGAAACGCATTCGATGGGTTGCTATGGAAAGTTGATTAACAAGTGTGGACTGTTAATAAAGTTGATAAATAGAGTTGATGAGTTAATAACTGTTTTATTTAGGGCTGAACAATTACTGTAATCAAAATGTTATCGAAATCGCAATATGGCCTATTGCAATTTTCAAATTGTTACAGTAAAAGCAAAATGTGTCTCAAAGTAAATATTGTCATGCTGCAGATATGTCCTGGCCTCTGAGACTTAGAAAAGCTGAACAGACACATCTGCATCTAGAATGTTCAGTCAAATGATTTGTTTGGGAATCTTGATTTGAGGAATCCCTTTTCAATGCTTTTACGTGATATGGTAAGAGAAAGTCTGTCACACCTTGGTTTATGATATGTTGGTGTAATAGTAGCAGATTCAAATGACATGTCTGAATTTGTTTTAATTTGTTTGACCAAGCAGACATGAAAATAGCAGCTGGGTGGGATACAAGCTTCAGCTACACTTCGCTTATAGAGGTAGTGTATTAAACTTATTCCATTTAAAAGACCATTTTGCCATATGAATCAAGATGGCTGTATGTTAAGTAGACTAGTGTTTTCTCCCCACTGCAGGTCCTTAAAAATGCTAAAATCAAATCCTTAAAAGTACGGTATACTATGCAACTATTTCACCAAAAAACACTATATACACTAGAGATGCACGGATGAGCTTTTATGCCACCCTAATCCGTGTGTATGCATGAGCCATCCGCCCGCCATAAATCCGCGCAAATTATTTTGTACTATTTATAGATCCGCGCCCGCTGTGCACCCGACATTTCACAACGCTATGAGCGATTTGGGTAGATTCATTTACTTTAAACGATTAAACGACGATTTTCAGACGGCAGCCCGTCTTTATTGTCACACAACACACTACAACACATGCATGCGGCCACTACACACACTCATGCTGATGGTGGCCGGTGAAATATGTCCTCTGCATTTGACCCATCCAGGCTTGTCCTTTCCTCCAGGGGGCAGGCCAGGAGCAGTGGTCGCTTTCTCGTACAGCGCCCGGGGACCAACTTCGGATGTTGTCGTCACTGGTCGGATGACGATGACGATCTGATCTTCTGCATGTTTTTAGTGGGGGGGTTATATACGGAGGAACCCCCCTGGGGGAGCACGGGGAGAACATGCAAACTCCACACAGACAGAAAGGCCCTTACGACGAGATACCCCACCTGGGCAGTAGGCACTGAAGATATGGGGGGGAACACAACCACAGCGCCCACAGTGTCCCAGGGGAGAATCAAACTCAGGACCTTCTGACTGTGAGGCGACAGCTCTACCACTGAGCCACCGTGCCCCACTACACTACTGTTTCTGCTGCTGTCGGTGCGATCGCTGCAGTCCACTCCAAATAAACTTACATGCTGTATTATAATCCAGTCCAGCACTTGCCCATGTAGCATACTAGGCTAACGCTATAGCTTCAAGTTTAGATCAAGACTGGATTGAGCTGTATGGGAAAATAATACTAGCGTGTTGCGTCTTCTCTTCCAACGTGTCTTCAGTGGAGACTCCTGTTTTCTGGTGACATCATTGACCATACTGTGTAAGGAGTTAGGAAAGAAGGCATCCCATTGCGTGGCTATTTGTTTACTACTGCCTCGGGTCCTTGGGGGTCCCTGCCACCTAACAATAGGCGGCTAACATGTGCCTGACGAAAAATTAAGCTTAAAATACATTCATATACTAGATAACGTAATTAATATTAATGTTCCTCATTAATGATACATCATTTCACTCGGCCGCAACCCATCCGCTATTAATCAGAATCTTTATTTCTGTGATCCTCCCCGCCCGTGGGGCGGGATATCCGCGGTCAGCGCGGTTATAACTGCAGCCCGCGCATCTCTAATATACACTCATACAAAAGGTTCCCCTCTCAATCATCACTTCTGACCTATACAATTGTGTGGCAGTGTGTTTATGTGGAGAGACACTGCCCCCTGCCTGTATTTTCACGTTTTAACATTGTTTTGCTCTGCTTGGGATGTTTCTGGGCGGAAACTTGTTCAGAGCCCTATGTGGGGGCGTGTAGTGCCCAGCCACGTGTAGTGCCCAGCCAATAACATCGCTCAGCCAAAATATTTGACTGGTACTCTTAAGGCCTACAATATAACCCTTCATCTGGAGGCAGAACTCGCCATCTTCGGCTGGTCGGAGACCTCTCTGGACTTCCCTACAGCTGTGCAACAGTCTCTGACACTGAGGACAACCATTGCCTAAAAACCCATTCTGAAGGAATCGAAGTCCCCCTCTTCACCTTCTTTTCAATTGTGGTTGACGGACATGGGGCCCTATTCTCCCACAGGCCTTCGGCGCAAAAACGGGCCTTAAACGCAAAAAAACGTGCCTTGCGCCTGTTTCGGGAAGATATCAATATGGCTTTACGCTGCCAAATGCGCTTTAGGCCGAATGGGCGTGGCGCAGTCCCAGAATGGGCCAGAGTGGGCGTGTCGGCCTTAAATCTCGGCGTACTGCTATCTTCCCACCTGGCGTAAATTTAGCGCTTTGCGCTTTTGAAAACCAGGCCTATTCAGTTCGCCAGTTGCGTGGAGCGCTCCCCTCTGGCTCTCTCCCTCCCCTCTGGCTCTCTCCTCTGTCACCCTTCTCTGTGTCACTCTCTCCCTCTCTCCTCAGTCTGACAGGCACAATACGACTGTCTCTCTCTGACTCCCTCGCTCAGACAGACACAACACACGTCCTATAGGAAATAGCAGTTGTAAGTTCACTGCCTGTGAATGTCCCAGCATGCAATTGGGTACTCCATTTCGCTACTAAATAGCAACCAAATGAGGCGAAATAGATATAAAAGGTCGATCTAAAATAATGTGTAATGGTAACACAGCCTGCAATTGTAGAACATTTCAATATTGGACCAAATAAAACATCGAAATTAAAACACCACCCTAAGTGAAACATATATGTCCTCCTGGGCCTATATATATCTCTTGTAGATTTAACGTGATTTAGATAAGTGTTAGCGGAACGCGCTTCTACTGTCATGTGCTATACTGTGATGTCCGCTCCAATAACTTGGCCCTACTTCACATTTAGTTTTACAATAAAAACACATTTATGCAATGACTTTACATAATGTAGGGTATATTTATGTGCATCATTCTACCTGCAGCAGGGGAGAGAAAACGATATCGTTCTGGACAAACTTTCACCAATATAAAATTAATCTCATCATATAGGGATAGGCTATATTTTTCTAGCTGATGCCTTTAGAACATTCTTTTCACTTTGATCTTGCTATAGTGTAGCGTATTTACATGCTTGCAGTATTTAAACTGCAGTTAGATTGGTTTGAGAAGCATAATAATATGGAATAATAGCCTATATGGAGACAGACAGACTGGATGAAGGGAGGGGGGGGGCAGAGCGCTTGGCTTCTGTCTGGTTTTGCTGGACCACTGGAATTGGAGCTTAAAAGGCAAGCGTGCGATTCGTTTATTGCACTTATCCAATGAGCATGACGGTGCATAATTTTACGCTTAAAAGGCGTGGTTGTAATGCTTTAGGCTGCGTCTAGCGCCAAGACCAAGATATCAAGTGCGCTGGTCCGCGCCCACTGCGCCAGGCGCTCGGCGTAGAATCTAGGCCGATGCAACGATAGGGACCATGATCTCTGTTATAAAGATGGAGAGACTCAGTTCCCTGAGAACCAACTCACTTACAAAATGTCTTAACTATCTGGGACCCGTTTCTAGCCTACCTCGTTGAGGTTAGGGGCGGCGGGTGACTTGCCCGGCTGGTTCCTCATGGACCCCTTGCGTGGGACCCCATGCACAACATCTCTTACATCAAGCACATAAGCACCCTATGCGGCTGCTAGCACCACGTTGTAATATTGAGTGTTGATATTATATGTATGCTTTTCTTTCTTTTCCTTTCCTGTGTCTGAGCCTGTTCGTTTGTTATGCCTCCGCCGGCGATAGCCAGGCCGGAGGTATTATGGATCCGGGTTGTCCGTCCGTATGTACGTACGTACGTTCGTACGTCCGTACGTCTGTACGTCCGTACATCCGTACGATGTTTATTAACGCGATATCTGAGTCAAAGGTCAAAGGTCAAGGTCACTGTGACCTCTCAAACGCCATTTTCAAGCTTGTTAACGCGATATCTCAGGAATGCCTTGACGGAATTTCATCAAATTTGCCTCAAACATCGACTTAGCCTCAATGATGATCTGATTAGATTTTGGTGGTCAAAGGTCAAGGTCACTGTGACCTCTCAAACGACATTTTGAAGCTTGTTAACGCGATATCTCAGGAATGCCTTGACGGAATTTAATCAAACTTGTCTCAAACATTGACTTGGACTCAAGGATGAACTGATTAGATTTTGGTGGTCAAAGGTCAAAGGTCAAGGTCACTGTGACCTCTCAAACGCCATTATCCAGCTTGTTAACGCGATATCTCACGAATGCCCTGACGGAGTTTCATCAAATTTGCCTCAAACATCGACTTGGACTCAAGGATGAACTGATTAGATTTTGGTGGTCAAAGGTCAAAGGCCAAGGTCACTGTGACCTCTCGAACGCCATTTTCAAGCTTGTTAGCGCAACATCTCACAAATGCCTTGACGGAGTTTCATCAAATTTGCCTCAAACATCGACTTGGACTCAAGGATGAACTCATTAGATTCTCGTGGTCAAAGTTCAAGGTCACTGTGACCTCACGAACGCCATTCCCAAGTTGGTTAACGCAATATCTCAAGAACGGCTTGATTGAATTTCTTCTGATTTGGCTCAAACACAGTGGTGTAGTCTACCTTTTTTCAGAGGGTATACTCTGACTCTGACCCCCCCTTCCCCCCTGGACGGGGGGGGCGTGGTTTCGCTCGGGAGTGGGCGGAGATTCGACCCATTTTTTGTTGTTGTTCCTCCCCAAATTTGCAGAATAGCTTCAGCCATCAGCTTCATCTTGCTTCTTCGGTCGCTATTCTGTCTCCTGAAGATTTGTTTGCCGACGGGGAGAAAGCCCCACGTGATAGCCACCCGTCAATCTCTCTCTCTCTCTCTGCTCAACGCTGTAACACCATTTTATTTTGAAATTGACTTTACCATTTCCCACGAATATTGTCGCGTTTTTCTTTCCTGGCTTGACAGAAAAAGTCTGCCTTCACGCGCCTTGAAAATAGAACTCACGTAAAAATCGGCGCAGCTCAGGCGAGGCGTGGGTACACGGAAGGTTCACGTTGAGGCGCCCTGTGTACACAGCCTCATTGACTAAAAAGGACGCCTATTTAAAAGCGTGGGTAAAGGCAAGGCTTGGGTGCTGTGTGTGAACGTAGGGTAACACAGAGCGCACAGGGTGAATTTTATGAATGGAAATTGAAAACGATACGTATCATAGCGCATTTCCCAGTGCGCATACGCAAATCTGAGTCATTTCGCAGTGTGTATACTGCGTATACCTGCGTGGCACGTAGACAACACCCCTGCTCAAACATCGACTTGGACGCAAGGATGAACTGATTCCATTTTGGTTATCAAAGGTCAAGGTCACTGTGACCTCTCGAATGCCATTTTCGAGCTTGTTAACGCGATATCTCAGGAATGTCTTGATGGAATTTCTTCGAATTTGCTTCAAGCGTCCACTTGGACTCAAGGATGAACTGATAAAATTTTGGTGGTCAAAGTTCAAGGTCACTGTGACCTCACACACCTAATTTCCAAGCTCTGTAACGCAACATCACAGGAGCGCCTTGACAGAATTTCTTCCAATTTGCCTCAAATGATGATTTGGACTCAAGAATGAACTAATGGCGGAGGCATAAGTCCGCGTTGCGGTCGTTATAGTTTTGTTCATGTATTGTTCTAAGTAAAATTGAAAATACAATTATTTGTGCTTTTATAAAATAACCGCTGTGAAACTATCAGAAAAACGTTTAATCCGTTTAATGCGTTTCAACGGTTTTGCGCTGCTCGCTCTCCCCATTTACTGTTAACCTTGCTCGACCACACAACACAGAACAGAGCGAAACAATGTGAAAACATGGAAATACAGACAGGGGGCAGCGTCTCTCCACATAAACACACTGCCACACAATAGAGCTCAACAGCCACGTGATGTAATTTGCCCCGGAAGTAAGTTCCACGTCTATTTTCTCCATAGACATTTCGATAAATCCAAATATAACGAATTTTAAAGCTCGAACCAAGCCAACAAGTCTTCCAGAGAATCTTGATGACCATGACCAACAAAACTACAAAAGGAAACCAACATGGAAGCAATAACCACTAATGCAAACTGTGTACTCTGTTCAGAAGAAGAACAACATAAAGCTGCTGTAAAAAGCCAGCAGCCATCATCACCCAATATAGTTTCACATCAGGAGCATCACAGCCTGATTTTCCTTCATATCCCCCATATTTTGTTTTTGCCAGTATGGATGTGAAATAGGTCTTAAATTGCATTCATAATGGTCTTAAAAAGTCTTCAATTGAACTGAACCTGCAGGAAGCCTGGAGAGAGCAGCTACATGTAATTGGGAGGCTAGATGAGACCGATCTGCAGAATTACCTGGAAATGGAAGGCAATAAAGATGACCAGAGGTTCACTTTTATAATAAATTTTTTCTTATCTAGTTGCACTATTAAAACATCAGTTGTATATTGCTGTAATATTTGTGGTGCTTTACAATGTATAAACTATACTTTCTCCAACAGAGAGATATTGTGGCTGTTTCTGACAAGTTCAACCATTGTTGCTAGCTTCACAAAAGCCAGGTATGTCCTGTCTGTCTCTGTCTTAGGTCTCTTTCTCATATAAGCTGTTTGGTCTGCTTTAAACGCGCCAGAGTTCCTTTCCTCGGATAGTCCACTTCGTTTGGGGTGGTGTGAAAGTGCAAACGAACTCTGTGGCGGAACAAACAAGCGAACTCTGGTCCGCTTGAAAGCGTAGGTCTTGGTTGGCTTCCAAGTGAACCCTGGGGCGGTTCGTTTGTTGTGTGAAAGCAAACCGGACTAAACACAAGAGCAAATAGCCAGTGCATCTGATGCACTCATGATGCACTGCATGTGCATCAGGAGTGGAAGATGGTAGAAGGGAGAAAAACAAACACTACGGCATGTTTGATTGTACGGTTTTATTTGTGCTTGTATTTGTAGATAGTTAATTTGTAATTAATACTCTCCAATTCGAGTGGATGGTAGTCTATTGACAGTAGTATTGTATTTATACTGTGTTTTGTACTTGTGTACATCTATTTTGGTCTGACGTGAAATGTGTCCTGCCAGATCACCCTTGAAAAAGAGACCTCGGTCTCAATGGGTTTTATTTTCTAGTTAAATAAAGGTTTGAATGAATGAATGTACAGAGAGGGCTGTTTGTCCTAGGGACGACCTCACGTCCGTCTGTTCCATTAAGGAAGGGGGCAGGGCTAGGTAAAAGGGGCCAAAGCCAGGGATAGGAAGGTTGTAGATAGTCGGGATTTGAGGGGTGAGTAGGAGGAGTGGGTGGTGGGAGGGGGCGTTGCGGTCAATGAAGGGGGCATGGCTACAGAAAAGGGGCCGTAGCTAGGGTTAGGACGATCATAGGAAGTCGGGGTTCCAGAGGTGGGTAGCGGGACTGGCTGGGGGGATGTGGGTGGTTTAGGCATAGGGTAGGGGTAGGACCATCTTCCATGCTGAAAATGATTAGCCGTGTGGTTGAGGTACGTATTGCCTAAAGTGACATAAGGGTGAATGTCCACACCACTGCACCGTGGGCTTCAAGGTACTGTATTTGTGCTTGTATGAGTCAGACATGGATGTAGACTGCAACTTGACTTGTTGGCGGAGGCATACAACCACGATGTGGTATTCTTAGTATTTTCTCTCTCTCTCATGCTGTGCCTTGGGTCTTTGTCTTATCAGCGGGCTTCCACCAGACCCAGGTGCCTTAACTGTGGACCTTGAGGCTGCTGTCCGATTTTTGGACCAGTTGCTGAAAATACCGTGGATCAAGCAATCAGTTACGAACAGCCTTTACATTTTCACATTATGCACATATGTCATGTATTGAGTCAATGATTAAAAGTTAAACAAACTAATCCTCCTGTCATGTGGCGACCTGTAAGAAACACTCATTTCCATAATTACAAGGCAATGAATGCATGTTTTAAATGTTGTTGTCTTATCTCATTGTTCTCTTTTTCATATAGGCAAACATGGCATTGGTAGTGCTAGTGGAACATCTTTTTGAATCAGGACCTGTCCTGAAATCACCAGAGATCTACATGATTCTGCTGTCGTGCTCCCTTCTTCAAGAGGACGACCGTGTCATGAAGACAGTGTTGCCCTTGGCAATCAGTATTCTGCAGATGAATGAGAAGAGCCTGGCAACATTACGTAAACTACAAGTTTTCACTTCAGAGGTTTAGTGAGGAATGTGTAAGAGGTTAGGCTTAGTGCTGTTTACAATACCACAGTACCTTCTGCAGGGAAAATGAATATGGAGTGTGGCCATGCAAAAATCACCAATATAATGCTGAGATTTGGATCCTCCCCTTTCTTTTTTACTTGAATTAAAAGCTTACCTGGAACATGATGTGCTAAATAATGTTCGTGTGTGTGTGTGTGTGTGTGTGTGTGTGTGTGTGTGTGTGTGTGTGTGTGTTGTTTCTGCAGGAGGCTGGTGGTCTTCCCTGGCGCCCTCCATCATGATCAAGCACATCATGGTGTTCAAAAAGGCGCTGGCCTTCATGCTCAGAAACCCCGCTGTGCAAACTTGCTCTCCTGCGGTCAGAATGCTGATGGACATCCTCAAGATGCTCTACAAGGTCAGATAGATAGATAGATAGATAGATAGATAGATAGATAGATAGATAGATAGATAGATAGATACATCGATGGATCGACACACTTTCAGTCTGGGATCAATTAAGAAATCATATTACTTATTCTGGGACTCGTCCTTTGCCGGCCATAAACGCAGAATTTGGCCCACAACATTTTGTCCATCATTGGTCAAACATTTTATGACTAGATGATATTTGAAAATATGTCCAAATTAATTTTAATTAAATTGTAAATGTAAATTAGTGAATGAAATTTAAAGTCGAGCTGAAACGCCATTTGCACCCTTATCGTGACGTATTTCTGAGTGAAACAGAGAGGTGGGACATATCGTTTGGAGGAGTTTGATTTGACCGTTGAAAGGTGGGCGTGTCTGGGACGAGGGACTGACTGAATGTGAGACGAGTGCCCTGCAGTGCCAGTCCGATACATAATGTATTTTCCCGGACAAATCTGAAACCTACCGGTCACGTTTCAATAACTATGTTTACAAACACAGTATAATGTAAATACAGCGCTGTGCACTGTTCACTGCGCCAAGCCCCAGAGCAGAGAACTGGTTAGCGGTTGCCCCCGGGAGAGTGCTGGCTGCTGGTCTTGAAGTGGGCCACGAGCCGTGGTAAATAGCGATATTCCTGGAATGGTAGTTAACGAGCCAATTACATGTCCTTTGCATTCATGGGATAGCAAAGTTTGCCCATATAGGCAGCCATGTTGCAAGCATTCCTGCTTGGAATTTTCTCCTAGTTATGAAGATTGATTAACAGCTGTCATGTTACATTATTGGTTGAAATTGGTAGTACAGTACCAGCTGATGTAAGCACATTGTAGATTTATGTTTTACATGAAGAAAACATGGTTGAATTTTGATAGAAAAGTTAAAAACACGCACATCCAGGTCGAATCCGGCAGGTGCAGAGCTGGAGAGAGGTCAAGAGTGTAAATCCAGAAAAGTTCATGTTTCAAAAGGAGAGTGTTGATGTCCCCCCCCCCCCCCCCCCCCTACATGGGAGTTTAACATGTTCAATCCCAGTGTAACTGAGAGATGCAACAGTGTGTTTCATTAGATTAAAGTGTTTCGCCACCGGGCTCTTGATGTGGTGATTTCTGATAGTGCTACGATGTTCAGAGATTCTCTGTTTCATTGGCCTGGAGGTTTTGTCTATGTAGGCGAGGCCGCAGGGACATTTGAGCATGTATATTATGTTGTTGGTTTTACAAGAGATGATGCCTTTGATGGTCAAAGCTTTGCCCGTGTGTGGGTGATAGAATTGATGGGTGAAGTTACACTGTTGGCAATTACGACATTTGTAGTTTCCTGGTTCTACAGGTGGCAGGAAGGTGGCTGGGGGGGTTGGGTGGACAATCCACTCTTACTAACATGTTTCTGAGGTTGGGGGATCGTTTGAAAATGCCAGTGGTGAGTATTGGATAACACAGGTAATCCTGTTGTCTGTGGTTCTGGGTCTGGTGCTATTGAGACACTCAGTCTGTGTGAGGAGATCGAAGCGGTTGGAGGCTTGGGTTACCCATTCTTTTTTGAGAAATCTGTTCTCCATGTCCGTTTTGTGTTTGTGGTAGTCTGTGTCAGAGCTGCAGATACAGCGTATTCTGTTGAACTGGGAAACAGGGAGACTTTTCTTGAGGGGTGTAGGGTGAAATGACTGACCATGTAAAAGTGAGTTTCTGTCAGTGGGTTTTCTGTACAGGCTAGTGCTAAGGTGTCCATTGTCATTGATGATCAAAATGTCCAGAAAGATCATTTTAGAGTGGTCATGTGTCATTGTGAATTTGAGATGTGCATTCTGAGTATTCATGAAATGGTGAAACTCTCAGTTTCTCCTCTGTCGAGGTCCATATGAAGAAAACATCATCACCGTACCTTTTGTAAATTGAGATGAATTGTAGAAAAGAGTTCTTCTCAGGGTTTAGTATGATCTCCCACTCCATGAGTCCAACATAAAGTGAGGCAAAACTAGGGGACATTAGAGTCCATGCTGACCCCGGAGACCTGCAGGAAAAAATCATTGCTGAACATGAAATGTTGTTGGTCAAGACCAATTCGATGAGTTCCAGTAGGCACACTGTGCTTGGTGCACTGGGTGTGGCAGAGCTTTGTTCTAGCTGGTGAAGAAAGAACTCAGCTGATCTTAGACCCCCCTCCTGAATTTTATAGAAAAATCCAAAGAAATGTAATTTTTGTGAATTTTTAGGCGTGCATTGTTAAATAGGTGCACTCTATGACCAGGGATGTGATCTAAAATAAGTCATTTTTCATTTGAGCTTGATTTTACTATATTTTATGCAAGTTAATCTGTGTTTTTTTCACAGGCAAACAAAATTGGAAAGCAAGTACCGCTGAATACCTTTTATGTGGATGAGATCACTGGTAATGTGCAGCCACTAGAGGATGTCCATCTGTGGCGTACATGCTCAAAATTGGAGGTTAGACTTTTTTTTCTTCAATTAAATTCCACTCACCTTAAGAATTCAAAAATACCTATTTCTGACTGTCATCAATATTTATAAACAGAAATTCTCTCTAAGTGAATCTCTAGTGAGCCATGTTGCTGCTCAGTGATAAATTATGTATATTGTTATAAATGATGAATCAATGTTTTCTTAAAGGATACAGAACAGATGCCTACCATCTTCTGCCGCTACCCGTTTCTGTTAAATCTGTGTTGCAAGATGGCAGTCTTGAACATCCATGCATACATAGCAAAGGTATAGATTAAAAATACATTAATTTTTTTTTTTTTTACTGAAAAGTCAACTTACTTATAGTACATACAGTATAAAGCTTACTGTGCAGCTATGATATACCAGTTATTTACCAGCTTCCAAAATATATCTTGATGAACATGAACTTGAATGAATACAGTATATCAAAAATGAGAATATTTTGGCAAAAATGAACACAGTTTAATTTAAAGTAAAAATTTGATATTGCTTTTTATTTAGTTATTTACTGTTTGTTTATTTATAGTAGCTCTTTATTGGTATTAAGGTATTTGAAGGTCATGAAAAATGCTGAAATGGATTAGAATCTGCTGCAAAGTTGAAGTTGAAATAGGAATGTTTGATATACGGTATGCTTGATAGATGATATACAGTATTTTCCATTAACATTTTATTACATGCATACTGTTGATTTCATTGCATAATGCAGCTGCTGTTATAATTTGCCCTCTGTGTTTCCTTGATTAATAAGTGCCATTGTTTGTAATTTACAGAAAAAGCACCATTTTCTTCATGACTTAGCTTTGATGTGGCCCACTGAGTCGATGGTCCATCCCCCTGACTCCCCCCCTGCCCCGGTCTTCCAGCTGAAGCTCAGACAGCTGCACCTCATCGAGGACACCTTCAGACAGCTAGCTGCAGCTGACCACTGCGCCTTTGAGAGGGAACTGTTGGTAAATATGTTGCTCAAACTTTGGACGCTTGTATTTTGTAGATACATTTGAAAACTAGCATTTTTGGATTTTGAAATGTATTATTAACTTGTCTAGCTTGATTCCAGAGTAAAAAAAAAACATTTTGAGAGGGGATGATTCCAAATGTCAAACATGGTAATAGAGCCATATGATTTCTGCAAAATGGAAACAAATTATGGAATTTTGTAATAAAAATGGAATCAAATGCAAAAATCAAAAGTACACCTAATTATTGTAGTAACCTAAATGATTTCATAACTGTGAAATAGGCAGAGAGAAATAATTCCATTTTCGATTAGGATGTTTTGAGAGAGGGGGTCGGTCTTGTGGGGGCCCTTACGTCACCTCACAACTTGGTTTTCACTTTGAGAAACATGTCAAAGAGGCTGTCTGAGAGAGACAAGTCATAAAATATATATATATATATATATATATATATCCGATAAAATAAATTGGGGGGCGACGGATTTCATATGGCCGTACATGGTTATCTGAGTGGAGACAGATTGTTTTCAACAATTATGGGATAAGACGTTCCTACGTCAGGATGCATGGATATTTCTTTAAGACATTCCTGGCCACGCCTCGTCTATAAATCACCTGTGGAGGCCTATTCATACAGTCTATGGTGGAGGCGTGAAACCACTGATAGTATTGATGGACTACCGTGTCTCAAAGCAGCCTTAAAGTCTGCAGAGGCAGTGTCTTCACTGAGATAACAGCAGTTACCATGTAACTGTTTTCTATCGTGTTCAACTCTACCTCTCAACTCATTGTTTTCAACAATTATGGGAGGCCTCTTTAAAGTGATAATCTGGAAGATTTCACTTTTGTTGTCTCTGACAACACCAATGGCTATGACCAGTAATTGCAGGTGAGGTCCACACAGTGTCGCATATGTGATGTGAAGGTTTTTTTCTTCTTCTTCTTCATACATTCATACATTCAAGGTTCAAGGTTTTCTTTATTTGTCTCCCTTGGGAGAAATTTGTCTTGGAGACAGGGCCACAGCTACATACATAGACACACTTAACAGTCCTTAACCCATTGATACCGGCGCGCCTTCTCTTGAGTGGCCCTCTAAACCTACTGCACGTTTGTAAACAGCCCCTGTAAACCGGCCTTTTTCGGAGAAGTTGCCAGAGCGGTCGGCGTTCACTAAAACCTTCATATCTCAGGCTCTATAGCACATATAAACATAAAATAAAAAGCATTTGAGAGCTTAACCCTTTGGCTTTTCGTATTATATTTGCCCTAACGTAATTTTTAACCCCCAAAAATAAAAATAAAGATTCTAACGCATTTTAAGAAATGTTAATCAAGATTACGGCAAATGTAACCCTTACAACTAAAAAGCCACGGGTTTAAGCTCTCAAATGCTTTTTATTTCATGTTGATAGCTACTATAGAAGCTGAGGAAATAGGTTTTGTTGAACCCTTGACAATTACTGCAGCCTAACGTTAACGTTAAAACATTAGCGACCTCCGTTTTGCAGTCGTCTTGAAATACGGCAAATTCGCCAAAAGTCACTCACCCAATGAGCCTTGGCTAGCGTGTCAACAGTCACATCATAATCTGGGTGTGGAATCTTCTTATTCATTGATGTCTTCGTCCTCAAAGTAAGTTATACTCCGTTCAGTTCATCAGCGTTAGCATTCACTTAGCTTACTGTCTGAGACGCGGCCATGCAGAATTGCCACCGTGCAGCAGAAGAACGTGCAGTAAAACCTTGAGGCTATTGCAGATTGGAACATGAGATAAATAAATCTGAAATTAGGTCAGCAGCATTAATTTCATCCTAAAGTTTAATGGGAAGTATTGCTGGACCGGCGCTTCCTTGATTTTATGTGTAGTTCGAGCTTTGAAAAACTGTCCACACGGTCGAGGCAACAATAAAAATAAAAAACTACAAAACCCACAATGCATTTCACCTCCGCCACGTCTATTTCAGCAAATCATGATGCATGTAATCGGTCACATGTCTTGAAACAGTGATATACACGTACTACGCGTCTGTGTCGCAGCCGGCATGAAAGGTAAAATGACACGCCCGTTGCCGTCGGTGTTAAAGGGATATACCGTAATTTCCGCACTATAAGCCGCGACTTTTTCCCCATTTTTCGGCCCTGCGGCTTATATAACGGTGCGGCTTATCTATGGATTTTTCCAGCTAACGGCCACTAGGGGACCTCCTAAATCTATGGATTTTACAGGTTACACAGCTTCATCTGCACATCATTTGGCGGAAATCAACCGGCATCACGTGATCGCACGGCGACCATGGCGCTCAGCTAGACAGCTGCTACACCAGACCAAACAATATGTTTTAGCGATCTGATCTAAAATGAATAAGGTGACCAGAACCAACTGAATAACTTTAAAGAGTGGGGCGAATGTCTGCTGGAAGAAGCACAAGACTGAAAACCAGTAAGCAGAAAGAAAAAGACGAAGCAATCACCGCCATGAATGAGGAAATGACTCACCTGCTGGAGGCTGGAGATACACCGGCTTGGGCTAAACTTTTACTCCGTGAAACACTATTGATTAAGTCCGACATCGCTCAGAGGTTTGAGCAGCTTGAAAACAAGTTTGAAAACGTGCAGAAGTCCATCCACTCACTCACTAAAGAAAATAAGGCAACCGTGAACAGAGTTTCTAATGCGGAAAAGCGCATCAGCGCACTGGAGGACAAAAACAACAGTGAGTCCGAAAATGGATAAAATGCAAAAACAAATCGAAACCCTGCACTTAATCAGCAGGAGTAAAAGAAATAACATTCGCCTGATCAATGTAAAAGAGGGAGCTGAGATTGGTGACATGGACGCTTTCCTTGGCAAAATCCTGTGTTACATCCTGGACCTGAAGGAAGGCGAGAAACCACCAGAGGTGGACAGGGCACACCGGGCGCCTCGGCCACGTCCAGACCCCGGCCTGCCACCGAGGGCCATCTTCATCCGCCTACTCCGCTGGCCCGACCGTCAACTCATCCTCCAGGCTGCGGGGAAGAAGCCCCTCACCTGGGAGGGTACGCGCTTTTTCGTCCGGCAGGACCTCTCCGCGTTGGTGCAACAGAAACGCGCAACATACAACAGCATCATCGAAAAGGTTAAAGTCAATGGATATCGTTTTGGCGTACAGCGGAGGCGGAACGAGCTCAAAGTGAAACTGCCGAATATCTTTTGAGTTGGACTGGTCAATAGTACTGTGAGTAACTAAAAGAAAAAAGAAAAAACGGAATTCTCTCTTCTTTAGCACTCTTTCTAACTATAAATCCACTTCTGTTTTAATTTCCTCTCTTGCCCTCTTTTCACCACACCGCGGACACTGTGTGCACTGTAAAAAAAAACACAGGTGGTGTTGTGTTATGTTATTTTGTTGAAATGTTAATAAATGGGAGCTTCCTCAAACAGCCATCTCTTTCCCGACAATCCCCTCTGTGCACGAACCCTTACATATGGTAATTAAACATTAAAACACCTGCGGCTTATAGTCCGGTGCGGCTTATATATGTAACAAACAGGCAATTTTGCTGCTGCGGCTTATACTCAGGTGCGCCTTATAGTGCGGAAATTACGGTACACGCAAATGCTGCATCCGGTATCAATGGGTTAACTAAAAACACCAAGAACATAACACATACACCATTGCACATACCCCCGTGATAAGGTGCATCTAGTCACTTCTAGTTAATTTCATTTATCATTTTGATTGACTGAGGAACAAATGAGTGTTTATATCTATTATATCTACATCGCGGAATTCTATACCTCCTGCCAGATTGCAGTAGTTCATACTCTGGGTTCAGTACATGCAAGGCGTCAGATAAGATATTCCGAGCTTGTCGTATCGTTGCTTGCTCAAAGATGGCTTGGGGGGTGATCGGGGGGGGGGGGGGGGGGGTGGACATACCCATGATCTTCCCAGCCATGTTTGCCAGCCTAGCAATTTGAGATGTATACTTAATAGTCAGGTTGCCGGGGCGGCTGTAGCTCAGGAGGTAGAGCGGGTCGTCCACTAATCGCTTTGGATAAAAGAGGTCGGTGGTTCGAATCCCGCCTCCTCCAGTCTGCATGTCGAAGTGTCCTTGGGCAAGATACTGAACCCCAAATTGCTCCTGATGGTGTGCCAGCACCCTGCGTGGTAGCTTGCCACCATCGGTGTGTGAATGGGTGAATGTACCTACTGATTGTAAAGCGCTTTGGATAAAAGCGATATATAAATGCAGGCCATTTACCATTGCCAAACCACCTGGAAATACCATATCTCAATATGGGTTCTACAGTATACTAGCTCTATAAAAAATCAACATAATACTACTGACTCCAAAAAGCCTGAGTCTTCAAAGGAAGTGTAGACGTTGATGTTGATGATCTTTGCACAGATGCTTGTAACATGCGTGTGCCAGCTCAGTTCCCGATCGATCTGCACTCCTAGATATTTATAGGAGGAGACCTGTTTGATGTTATGGTTGTGAATACTGATCGTAGTGTGGTCACCTATGGACCTGGGGTCTATTATGACCTCCTCTGTTGTGTTTACATTTATTTTTAAATGATGTTGATCACACCATTCTACGAACCTGTCCACTCCAGATGTATATCTGAGGATGTTAGAATCGCTTGTGAGCAGACTAAGGATCACGGTGTCGTCTAAAAACTTAATTACAAACTGAGTAGGATGTGAGCTGACACAGTCATCTGTATACAAAGTAAACAAAAAGGAGGAACTGACTGTTCCTTGGGGCACCCCTGTACTACACAGTGTCTCCTCAGAGAGCACAGAGTTGCGTTGACCAGTGGAGGCGGTAATGCAACGCTTGGACGCCAACCGCACACAGATCTCAAAAGAAGAAGTAGTTGGTCAGCGGTGCTCTATTATGGATCGCACTAGAGATCACTATTGACACGTGGACGGCTGGGTGGGGTGTGTGTGTGGGAGATTTGAGCTGTCAAAAGGGAACAAAAGGCTCTCTCCTGGCCAATCCTGGTGCTTGACTGCTGCGTAGGCGGGCGCAGGGTGTGTTCTGCCCAAATCTTCTGGGGGACTGTCTGCCCTCAAGCCCTGGGATGGCTTTAGCAGAAACTGCAAAGCAGACAAGCCAATCAGTGACTGCGCTCAGTGCCCTGTGATTGACAGCGCAAGTTGGCCAATCAGGAACGCAACTAGCACTGCACTAGCGAAACAATAATGGCCGCCTCCTTGCCTGTCTGCCTCGAGGAGTAATGTCAATGTTTGTCGAGTTTAAACAGCCATGAAGTGCAGTTATTGCAGAAATAGACCAATAACAACAATTAAACAAGTACAGGAGTATGCAACAGCGGAGTTTCTCGGTGGAAAATGTGTTTTTGCCGTTCTCCCGATTGGATTTGCGTTTGACTGGATCCAACGCTGATTGGCTGAAGGAGTTGTCTGTCAAGGCAAGTACACCCGCCCAACTTCCGCCCACTGCAAACACTGGTAGAAAGCTTCAAGCCAGACGGGAATGAAGTTTCATGGTCTTACGTGAATCCATTTGGGACTTAGGCGCCTTTTTGTGATTGGCTACGTCCATTACCACGCCCCATTTTGGCCAGTGGGTGTGGAAAGGTAATCAGTTCTTAGTTGGCCCATGACCTACTTGTCTACAAAGTTTTGTGTTGTTAAGCACCTTTTGGGGGAGATAATAAAATGTAAAATTGGAGATAACTGCAGAATACTGATGATATGCAAACATGCCAGCAGGAAATGAGAAAATAGGTTTGATTTCTAAACACTGGTCCAACTTGCACCTATGTTCCCCAGGTGCAGTTTGTGGAGGACATGAAGGTGACCAACGTCAACAGAACCGACTTCTTCCTCCATGTGTTTGATGAGCTGATGGCTCCTGAGTCTGAGATGTTCATGTACAACGAGAGCCTGACCCTCGCCTGGTTTCCTGTCAGGGTCAGGGTAAGACCAGGGTTTGCAATTAAAGAAAGAAAATGCAGTCCAAACAGTGTTTGTAGACATACGGGGGGGAAGGGCAGCAAACACTGAATCAAAATGTGTATACACTAATTTAGTGGCCTAAGTAAATAATTTTTTGCCATATTTTTTATGACGGCGACAGCCGTGGCCAGAGACATTATATTTCCGGGTTGTACGTACACATCCGTCCGATGCTCATTAACAGGATATATCAGGAACAGCTTGAGGGAATTTCTTCAAATGTGGCTCAAACATCCACTTGGGTGATGAACTGATTAAACTTTGGTGGTCGATGGTCAAAGTTCAAGGTCTCTGTGACGTCATGGCCACCCTGTTTCACGCTCGTTAATGCGATATCTCAGGATCACATTGACTAAAGGATGAACTGATTCGATTTGGTGGGAAAACGAAGAACCCCCCCACCCCCATCCGTACACACACACACACACACACACACACACACGAGCAGCAAACCTACGAGAAACATTGTATATTATAATCGTGTTACAGTATCATGTTTGAAGAAGAAAAATGTATCTTTATATGTAGAAACATCCCTGGTACTGCCACAGTAATACCATTTTGGAGTTGTACACAGATGTGACATTGCATAATGTCTGGTACAAACTATTTTCTCTTGTTTCTCTCTATGGAAAAGAGTGGTGATTGTGCAATAATCCAGGTTACTGTCTCTGTGTGAGGACTTGGGATAACATGTAAATACTGAAATCAATCATTACATTTATGGATGCACAACTCTTTAATATTGCTCGATATCATAGCTTCCTCAAGCCATTTGGGGCAAATGTTTTCAAGTAAAAGCAAATTTCAGACAATTACCGGATGTTACTTAATCTTAATGATCATGTTCTACGATCAAACCAACAGCCCAGAGTCAGGGAGAAGGATTACTTTCTGTTCGGGGTGCTGTGTGGCATGGCTCTCTACAACCACAACATCGTCCACCTGCCCTTCCCATTGGTTCTCTTCAAGAAGCTGCTCGGCGCCAAACCCTCGCTGGACGACATGAAGGAGTTTGAACCTGTAGTGGGAGAGTAAGGATCCATTCAGTGCATTTTAACCTCTTGAGCTGACTGAAAATAATACATAATTAAAGGCCCATTCCGTTGGTTCTGGCGAGAAATAAATGTGCACAAAGTGTTTATTATTGGCACTGAGTGAATGCGCCTTGACGTAACTTAAAAATGGCGACCAGGGGCGTTTCTCTCCGACCAGCCGTTCAGAAGATACATGGAAAACCCGCAGTTTCGAAGGGGATAGCATTTCCCGCCACAGCTAGAGGATGTGATGTCTGCGCGCGTTCATGAGCCTCTTGTCCTAGACGCCGGCTAACAGGAAATGGCTAAAGTAGCTTTTAACGTTACGTTCGTCGCTAGCTGCTAGCAAAAGGAAACAGACTCCAGAAAAAGTCCACACTAAATGAATAAATACATATTTATCTAATGAAGCCCGTCTGGCCAGACAGCAGCAATGTGACCGACATCGGGGGGAAACTAGAGTCAGGACTGTGTTTTCGGTTCATGAAGGGAACTTGCTGCTTGTAGCTACTGTAATGTGGTTGACCAGATAATGTTAGCTGCTTGCTAATGGATTTTCAAGATTCAAGATTTTTACTGTCACTCCGTAGTACAAGTATCTGACCACCTGGTCAGAAACTCTGCTAACATTACCGTCTTGTGTGAAGTAATGCAACCCTAACGTTACTACCGTTATGCTTATGGTCATGGAACATTATTGTTTGACTGCATTTAGCTGCGGTGGTTTGTGCCTATTATAACCATAACGTTAGCTTGATGCTATACGCGGCTAACTAATAGATTTCGCTATATTTATAGAAATTACCACCAGACCCACTAATAACGTTACTGTCTTGTGTTGATAATGAATCTAACAGTCGGAAATATGCCTAACGTTAGCCTACTGTCTGTTATGCTTACGGTACATTGTTTGACTGTTCAGTTTGGTCAACTCCAGGCATTACACGGTACCGTACATACAGGGGGAGCAGGCTATTTCCTGGCTTGTGCTAACATGAGTGTCCACTTGCTGGCTGCAGTGGGACTGCACATAGTTAACGTTAGCTTGATGCTAATCGCGGCTAACTAATATTAATTTACATTTATAGAAATTACCACCAGCCCCACTAATAACGTTACCGTCTTGTGTGGATAATGAATTTAACAGTCCTAAATATGCCTAACATTACTGTTATGCTTATGAAACATTGTTTGATTGTTCAGTTTGGTCAACTCCAGGCATTACACGGTACCGTACATACAGGGGGAGCAGGCTATTTCCTGGCTTGTGCTAACATGAGTATCAACTTCCCCGCAGCCAACGCAAGCCAAAACACGACCAAACATGCCACAATAACGTCCCCTAATTCATCTAGAATCCTTCCTGGGCATCTCGAGGCTGATCTGACCGATAAATTGTCCAGGTTGCCGTTTTCACGTGACTTTTATGAGTTAACGTTACAAAGCAACCAACAGCTCTGCTGTTGCCAGGCAACTGCTTGTGCGCGTGCGAGTATGGTGCCTGCGCGTCAGCTCGTTCACACGCTGCCTGCAGTTACACTAACGGCCACCGGCATCAGTAATAGTGAGTATTGACGGATTGGGCCTTTAAACGTTCTGCATAATTGAAAAGCAGCTTATAACTTTTTTTATAGACAACACTGTAGGAGCCATGTGCAGGTCACGGTTATGTTGAAACTATTTAAAATGCACAACCTGCAAATGCAATACAGTTTTTTTAACATGCAAAATTAATATCAGAAGGAAGCCAGTGAGTAATAAATGAATCCTTTTCCAATGCTTTGCAGGAGTTTGCGGTACCTCTTGGAGGACTACACTTCTGATGATGTTGAAAATATGGAACTGAATTTCAGGGTATGTTCACTGACCTGTCAGTTATCACAGTTATGCACAGTTACTGGTATAAATGTTGTACACTACCCAGTCTTTTACCTCTCATCATTGTCGATTACAGGTCACCTGGAATGGCAGAGAGGTGGAACTTGAGGCAAAAGAACAAGGAAAAGTTGTCACAAGTTCAAACAAGTGTGTTTTTAAATAACTAGTGTCTTTTTGGGGACGGGGATAATAGTTGAGGACTTGAAGCAGGCTGTAACGTGGCATGTCTCCAATGAGGTGTTCAAGATCTCAGTGAACACATGGGCCAGCTGATCAGCACAGTGCTTTAGTACAGGGGTTCCCAACCTTTTTTGTGCCAAGGACCGGTAGATACATGGAAAAAAAAGTTGACCGGTTGTCAATTTTAATGGTTTTAGTTACCGGTACATATATATTTACTCACCAGGTGGCGACAAAGGGTAAATAACAGCCTTTTGTGTTGTACTGTATGTAGCCTATACAGTATTTATGTTTTTGTTTGAACTACAAACATAAATGAACGTCAACTTGAAACTATGTTTCAACTATCACACACAGCCTATAATATTATAGCCTATGTTTATTAAAAAAAAAAAAAATGACCGGCTCGCGGCCCGGTACCAAATGCGTTGCGGCCTGGTACCGGTCTGCGGCTCGGTGGTTGGGGAGCACTGCTTTAGTGCGTGAGAGGGTGAGACAGAGTCAGGGCCAGCTGGCTTTCGTGACTTATGCCTTTTGAAGAGCCTGTTGATGTAGTCTCACGAGGGCAGACCCAACGTCACACGTCAGCAAGCTGGCTACTGCGAGACTGCTGTTGACGTCTCTCTCCTGAATGCAGAGAGGTATCGGAGACAAATAAGACAAATTCCTCGTATGTAACTTGCATACTGTTGCAATAAAAGTGATTCTGATTCTGAGGGGGGGGAGAGGTGGGTTGAAGCTGTCAGGAGGGGGACTGAGGGGAGGGGTGGAGAGGTTGGTGGCCTGGTTGAGCATATGAGAAGTGTCGCAGTGGATGGGTGGAAATCCTAATAATTATACATTTACATGATTATAAAGGGTGTGACTCTGAGCTCTCTCACCTCCCAGGACAGAGAAAGTGTGAGGTCTGGATCCATCATCTATGCATTACTTGGCTGAAACTACTTTTATATTTCTGAACTTCTGACTCAATCTTTCTCTCAATAGGAAAGATTTTGTTGACGCCTATGTCAACTACGCTTTCAACACGTCAGTTGAGAAGATGTTTGAGGAGTTCAGGAGAGGCTTCTTCAAGGTGTGTGACATCGATGTGGTGGAGTTCTTCCAGCCAGAGGAGCTGCGAGGAGTGATGGTGGGCCAAGAAAACTATGACTGGGAAACGTTTAAGAAGGTTTGCAAGTGTTTTTGAATTTTGAATCTCTTTGATAAGAATCAGGAATGTAATCATTTCACATATTCAGAATATTGTGTTTAGGCTACTCATGTAGACATGGATATTGATGAATGGGACATCAACAACCATAATATTGTATGCCAGAAAAGTTTCTCCTGTGATTCGATCTAGAACACGGCATATGAGGGAGAATACCACGCCAACCATCCCAACATTGTTACCTTCTGGGAGGTGTTTGATGAACTGACAGCAGACCGGAAGAAAGCTTTCCTCTGTAAGTAATGCTACACAATTATCATTCAAATGCACTTAATCAAGATGAACCATGGGATGGGTGATGAGGTGAAGCACTGGTGACTCCCACTTCCTCCCAAAACCTTAAATGCTTAGGAAAAATGATGTCGTGATATTTGTGTTTTGACTGTGCCGGATACTTCATTCATATAAAAATGCACATTGTAAAGTTTGGTTGAACAAGTAAGTGGATGCCAATGGGGAGGGGCCTAGGCATACAGCCAGGAGGGAGGGGCTCTATTTTTTTTTTTTTTACCTTTATTTTACCAGGTAGTCACTTGAGATCAAAGATCTCTTTTACGAGCAAGACCTGGCCTAAATGGCAGCATTTAAAAACAACAACAGCACCAACAACAACAACATAACAACACAACAACAACAACATAACATAACAACAACAACGACGACAACAACAACAACAACAACAACAACACAACAACAGATAAGCAAAGCACAAATACAGACAGGAATATTAAAGGCAACGTGGTACAAGATAGATTAAGGAGACACGATTAAAAGAGATGAGGGATAGGAGAGTGGGATAAAAGGTAAAGTAAGAAAGATGGGGGAGGTGAGGTCGCTGAGGAGAGAAGGTCAGATAGATTAAGATACAATAAAACATTTACATTGACCCATCTCGTTCTTTAAAATGTCTGTGATTTGAGCTTTAAACTCAGATATCAACTCTAGGCTAAATCTCATGCGCACGTCTCTGCTCACTGCTCATTGTGCTCAAATCCCGTGCTCACTCTCGTCTATAACGGCTGGACACATGTCACTTATAGAAGCGGCTGCACTGCTTAAAGATGTATGAGAGAGGTGCTCAAATCTTCAAAGAAACAGGCTCAGAAGAAAATTATTTTTTTTCTTGTTAACCACACATCTTTGCTTTAATATTTAAAGGAACAGCTCACCCTAAAATCCAAATTACATATTCTTCCATCTACATCCTTCTGTGTTAGTTGCCTGAGTTTTGGAGATATCGGTCCTAGTGATGTCTGCCTTCTCTCCAATACAATGGAACTGGATGGCACTCAACTTGTGGTACTCAAAATGGCAAAAACATACATTTGAAAAACTCAACAGCAATGTATCTTTCCAGAAATAATGGCCCGGTTACTCAAGATAATCCACAGACCTTGTTATGAGCAGCTTCATGTAGGAACTATGTTCTTTCAACTAAACTACTCCCACAGCTGCTACTAGCTGCAGTTCCATGTAGGAATTAGCCAGTGGGTGTAGTTCGGCCTAAAGAAAATAGTTGAAACTGCTCACAACAAGGTTTGTGGATTATCTTGAATAACCAGGTCATGATTTCTGTAAAGAGTTTTTCAAATGTATGTTTTTCCCATTTTGTGTACCACAAGCCGAGTGCCATCCAGTTCCATTATATTGGAGAAAAGGCAAACATCTCTAGGGCCGATGGGCCCTATTCTCCCACAAGCCTTCGGCGCTAAAACGGGCCTTAAACGCAAAAAAACGTGCCTTGCGCCTGTTTTGGGACGATATCAATATGGCTTTAGGCTGCCAAATGCGCTTTAGGCCGAATGGGCGTGGCGCAGCCCCAGAATGGGCCAAAGTGGGCGTGTCGGCCTTAAATCTCGGCGTACTGATATCTTGGCACCTGCCTTAAATTTAGCGCTTTGCGCCTTTGAAAACCAGGCCTATTCACTGCGCCAGTGCACTTGTGCCTCTCCCCTGTCACCCTTCTCTGTCTCTCTCTGAAACCTCGCTCAAACAGACACAACACATAGCAGCCACGCAGCACCCAGCTTCCCATAGGAAATAGCAGTTGTAAGTTTACTGCCTGTGAATGTCCACTCCCAGCATGCAATTGGGTCCTCCATTTCGCTACTAAATAGAGCCGAAATAGATATAAAAGGTAGATCTAAAATAATGTGTAATGGTAAGACAACCTGCAATTGTCGAACATTTCAATATTGGACCAAATAAAACATGAAATGAAACACCACCCTATGTGAAACATATATGTCCTCTTGAGCCTATATATACCCTGTGTGGATTTAACGTGATTTAGGTAAGTGACAGCGGAACGCGCTTCGGAAGCTTCTACTGTCATCTGCTATACTGTGATGTGCGCTCCAATAACTTCGCCCTACTCCACATTTAGTTTTACAATAAAAACACATTTATGCAATGACTTTACATAATGTAGGGTATATTTATGTGCATCATTCTACCTGCAGCAGGGGAGAGAAAACGATATCTTTCTGGACAAACTTTCACCAATCTAATAGGCTATATTTTTCTAGCTGATGCGTTTAGTACATTATTTTCACTTTGATCTTGCTATAGTGTAGCGTATTTACATGCTTGCAGTATTGAAACTGCAGTTAGATTGGTTTGAGAAGCATAATAATATGGAATAATAGCCTATAATGCAGACAGACAGGCTGGATGAAGAGAGGGGGGGGGGGGGCAGAGCGTTTGGCTTTCGTCTGGTTTTGCGGGATCACTGGAATTGGAGCTAAAAAGGCAAGCGTGCGATTCGTTTATTGCACTTATCCAATGAGCATGACGGTGCATAATTTTACGCCTAAAAGGCGTGGTTGTAATGCTTTGGGCTGCATCTAGCGCCAGCACGACGATATCAAGTGCGCCTTTCCACGCCCACTGCTTTGATCTGCGCCTGCCGCTCGGCCTAGAAACTGCGCCGATGCAACGATAGGGGCCGATATCTCTAAAACTCAGGCAACTAACACAAAATGATGTAGATGGATAAATAGCACTCCAGGTGAGAGGACAAATATGTATTTTGGATTTTAGGGTGAGCTGGCCTTAGCTTTAAGATGTTCCTATTTAACATGATGTCTTCCTATTGCTTGTGATCAGTGTTCCTCACAGGTTGTGACCGAGTGCCCATCCTGGGCATGGACACGATCCAAATGAGAGTCGCTGTCCTCGCCAACTCCACTGAACTCCATTTCCCAGAATCCCTCACCTGTCATAAACTGCTTCTGTTGCCCACCTACCAGAGATACCCAGCCAAGAGGACGATGCACAACAGGCTTATTTGGGCTATTAATCACAACAGAATCTTCTGGAAGGAATAATGCACAACAGGTGTAGGAACAGGCAGGTTAGGTGAAGAGGGAGGGTTAGTTTAAAAATATAATCTATTATTGCTGCTTACCGTAGCCTACCTGTTAAAATTAGTTGAACTTTGATGTCTTTGTTACTTTTGAGGTATTTCGCCACCAAAATCTGCCAAATATTTTATATATGTATATAATACTCTTAAATCTTAAAAAATTATCTTATACTTTGCTTGATGACACTTATTCATGTTCAATGTTAAAATCGTATTCCAAAATATGATGCTTTAAACAACATTGGATACATTTACACCCTAGTGCAGTTTAGCGGTATTAACATGTATAATGACATTGTTGGATTTATACCAAAGGGTTAGATGCAACATTTCACCATATTCATTTAGCTTTGGTGTTTTCCCAAAACATAAGGGGGTCAATGTGCAGAATGATGACATTTAAGAGTGTCTAGATTAAGAGCAATTTGTGTGGCACTTCCTGCTCAAAGCTTATTTCTACACTGATACAAATAAATTCATATAATTGTTTTGTTTTATATAAATAAACACTGGTTTTAGTGTACTTCGTTATTACACCTCTGCTGCTATAATCTCACTCTTTTGCACTTTATAACTTGGCAAATACAAATACTTATTCTATTCATATTATGTAAGCTTTAACCTTCAAACATGGAGTGTAAAAGTATGCAGCATGTTCTACAATTTAGTAATTCAAGACACTGATATGTTTTTGCCTATTATACCTTTACAATAAATAAATGTTCACTCTGCAAACCTTTAATGGTTAAAGAAAATGTGTTATTGTTTTTTTTTACATAAAGATATGTGATTTTGCTTTATGCTTTTTTAAATTTTAGATTTTTTTTTCAGACATTTTATGCTTTATTGACAGACGTATAGTGAGAGAAAGACAGAGGTGTGGGAGAGAGAGAACATGCAACAAATGACCACAGGGCACATTTGAACCCGGGTCACCGTGAAGGACTGAGCTTACATGGTACACATTCAACCCAGTGAGCCACCGGGATGCCGCTTCTGACCTTAATTTTAAAGTAATTACTTCATTCAACAGCCAATCAGAAACAATCCAACACCAGACAGGTAGGCCTGTGGGTTTATCTGTGTGACTGGTCATTTGCAGTCATCTGTGTTCTGGTAGACCAGGGGTCAAAACCTGCTGTGGGAATCCTCCTTTCAGTATAGTTTATTTATTATTTATTTTAACACTTTTTTTTATATTTTATTTAAAAATATATATAGAACAATATAGGAACAAGACAAACAGGCTCAGACACAGGAAAAGAAAGGAATTTAAGGGAAAAAATACATCGACATTCAACATTACAAGGTGCTTGTGTTTGCTAATGTAACAGATTAATCTGGTTCACGTATGAATTTAACCAAAACACCACCATTTTCCTCGTTTTGTGTGCTGTCATTGAATGTGTTCTGTTGTTGATGTGTGTGAACGCACCCACGTTGGTGACGTCGCTTTGTGCACATACGCACAGCTCCAGACATGGTTGGATGGGAAGATGGCGATGAGTTCAGGTGTGTCTGCCTGACAAACGCTTATAATTGTTTAATTTGTATCGAGTCTTGGGAGAGAAACGCCTATTATTATTTATTCTGCCCTACAAAGGAGAAAGCCAGTAACTCAGAGTGCAGAGCTGAGAAAAATGACTTTAAAGTTTTCTTGTCGTCAGACAAAATAGTTGCAGGCAGATCATTAAATATGTGGCAATTCTTTCTTTTTTTAGTCAAGTTATTTATCCATATAAAAATATTTAGCTAAATCTTGACCTTTGACCTTCATTTGGGAGTTACTATAATTCCTCCTTTGCATGCCTTACGAAAAAGCATGGGGTTATACCAAAGTGAAGGGCAGTAAGTCAAATTTTATCTAATCTTTTTAGTTTTAAAAAGCAGTATAATGACAAATATAATAATATCCTTAGTCTGATGATGATATAAGATGAAATTGCACTTTTTACTGTTATTCATTACATTAATATTATATAATAACATTTGTTATATTTGTATGCAAGTATGTTTGTGATATTCCAAGTATCTTTTTAAATCAAATTATTTCAATTGTTTTTGGATATTTTTGAACATTTGAAGCAACTAATAATTATATTCTAATAAAATAATATCAGACTGATTGCTTAATTGTAATGCTTCAATATAGTTCAACAGTTAAATTCAGATAAGTGACATTAGGCTCTTTCATACATTCATACAATTGATTGATTGATATGCTATGAGTAAAAGACAAATACATTTCAAATGAGTAACATTTTTAATAATTGAATTTACTTTATTTTCAATTAATAACAATAAAACAATAACCACAATAAAATAATAAATAAATTAGATTCTTGAAATTAAGGTTACTTGGAATACTAAGGTAGGCTTTTTGTGATTAATTACAGTTGTTAATTACGCCAACAGCGCTGCGCGTTTTGGTTTCGTGCGGGTGCGTCTGTGTGTGCGTGTGTGTGTATGTGTGTGAGAGAGAGAGAGAGAGAGAGAAAAAAAAGAGTTTTAGTGATGGAGCAGGGAGAGAGACGTGTGTGCAGCTGCGGGCGCTGTGACTGACGCTGTCAGAGCCGAGTGCTGTCACACTATCAAACAGTGAAATCTGGGTCAAATATTTGAATCCTCATGATTTCGGAAAACTGCATACACTATCATTTGCCTTCAATATGTTTACATTATGCGATCGCATCTGGGAGGAGTTTTTCTGTCTAATTTGGTGTGTGATCCTAGCTGGTGGCAGTCGCACTTAGTTGACTGCCTCAGGCTATCTATCGGACGTTAACTAATCGATTTGTGTGATTCGTCTACATCAATATTACCTGTGTCTGGATATTTACGTTTCAACGCCATCTCCACCAACATCTTCCCTCGAGATAGTGGCATGATTGGGATCCAGGATCAGTTTGCTGTGAAATTGTGCGTTTCCGTGACATCTGACTGTGCAGCTTTTCCCGGGAGTTCTGATCACAGTAACTTTGAGGCGCGAAAAATAGAGTGATGCAAAACAAAGGGCACGGGACAGTAACTCAATTTCAGCACAGCCAGGGCCGTAACCAGGGTTCCGAAATAGGGGAGGCGGGCGCCACCGAAAAAATTTTGAGGGTTTTTCCCCCCCTTTTTTAGCCATATTTAGAGTAATATATCATTTTAAATCAACATTAGGATTATACTGTTGTGATGTCATTATTCAGTATATTCTCTTTCATGTCACCACCTGCTCAGCTCTCCTGTCAACATAATTGTAACTAACAAACACAAACTGTGTTAGCCAAATTCATATCAAAATGACACCTACAAACACAGGTACACAACCCAAGCCGTACACAACACACAAAGTCATCATCGATAATAAAAAAAACATACAGAGGGACATTTATTTATTCCTGATAGGAACGATTGAAAAATAAAATATATTATGTTGTTTTTAACTTTACACCACCTCTTTTTGTTACTTATTGGGTCATGAAACTGAAACCATGCATATAGCCACCTGCATACCTGACTTCGGGAGCTTGGCAATTGGCATCATGCATGATTAGCCAGTAGCATCCCAACGTGTCACACAGGTAACATTACTTAAGAGACAGACTAGACACTTACTTTCTTGGTTGTTGCTAAAAAATCTGTCAGTGTCACTCACTGTCTGTCGTTCACTCGCTCACTGTCTCGCAGCTCGCTCACCTTCAATTATCTCGCCAGGCAGACAGACAGTCATCACTCACCACCATGCTGCTGCTCTCTCGGAATCAAGTTACCGCGGAGGCGGCGTCAGATGACTTCCTGCCTGACCTGCCTTTCGTTTCAAAATAAAAGCGATCCCGTGTTTTTCATGCTTTTCCATGCAGATTGTTTTATATAAAAAAAAAAATCTCTCTGAAATATTAGGGGAGGTCCGGACCTCCCCGTTCTCATAGCTAGTTACGGCCATGAGCACAGCTAAACAAAAGAGGAGTACAGTAACTCGAGTTACAGTGATTGGCCTTGGTTTCACTAGGGCTTTTTTGAGTTACTGCAAATACGACCCCCTATTTTCTCCAAAACAACACATTTGAGACAAGATATTTTTCCACATGACAAAGGATGTCTTTAATGTCACAAAAATGATAATAACTCATTTTTGACAAAAAATTAGTTATTACTGGCTTTCTCCTTTGTAGGGCAGTAGTATTGCCAGTGTATGCAACAGCTTATTGTTTTTATTTATTTTATAATACAGTAAAGAGCTTGAGACCCAGTACTGCTGCCTCTTGACTCATGAATGTCGCCACACACGTATCTCAAGCCAGAACACAACGCAGAGGAAAAACACCGGTTACACTAAGAGATAATGTGCATGGGATCCCACGCAAGAGGTCCATGAGATACCATCTGGGCGAGCCATCCATCACCCCTAATCTCAGTCACTTGTCATTCTTAACCTCCAAAGTAGGCCAAAACCGGGTCCCAGATATTTGAGAACCTTTTGCGAGTTGGTTCTCAGGGACCTGAGTCTCTCATCTGTATAAGAGAGATCATGTCTATCAGTCACACCTGAAAAGAGGGTGAAGAGGAGGACTTCCATTCCTTCAGAATGAGTCTTAGCAACAGTTGTCCCCAGTGTCAAGGATTGTTGCACAGCTATAGGGAAGTTCATTTATTTTAACACTTTAATATCTTCAGTTAACTACAAGTGTAATAAAAACAAAAGTGGGTTGTTACTGTATGCCTATTGCCACTGGCCACTAAACATGGTTGTCTGACATATCTAACGTTTCATATCATTGGTTTGTTGTATATTGTGAAAGAAAAACTGACTTGCACGGCGACTGGGACTTGTTAATATGCTTGTGTGACTGGCCATTTAGTCAGGCCTCGCTCACAGAGTTGGCATGCCTCTCGTCTCTCTCCAGCAGGGTTTTCATTCATAGTCCTCTTCACTGGTTAGAACTCTGCTCACCTGTGTGCTGCTGCTCCACTCTGGAGCTCTCCATGGTGCTGAGCTTGTCTTGAGTAAAAAAGTACAGCTGTCAGTGTCATATCACCTGATTCGTGCCATTTGCCCAAATTAAATACATCTTTCTACTCCAAACCCTTGATGGTCTCTCAATAAGTATTGCTGCTAAAAGATTAGAGGTGTTTCTGTATCATGTCAAAGAAAAAAAACAGAACTTAGGCTCACAGCTGTTTTCAGTTGTTTTCCAAGACATATAAATTAGAGGCCAGTAGAATGGACAAAGGCACACAAAGTTAAATCAAATGTACAAGTAATCAGTTTTTATTTCACAGCTGAGAAAACAAGACTGTTTCAAAAACATTGAACATTGAAACTGGGTCCCAATGTGGTACAGGTTTTGGTACCCAGTACATATATATATATATATATATATATATATATATATAAAACAAAAGAATGTACCACCGCACACACTGAAGTCAGGATTTAACTGAGATTTATTCAGCAAACAACGCGTTTCGCTGTAGCAGCTTCATCAGGTTTGCTCATACAACCATGAGGGCCCAGGTGAGCCTAAGTAGTAACAGGACCTAATTGGTCACATGACCAATTAGGAAATCAAATTTTTTTTCAATTTACAGGTTGCAGAAAAATACATAATATCATAGTCAAAAAAGTAAATACAATATCACAAAAGGAATGGCGATATATAATAATAAGTTAAAAAGCAAGGACATAAGCTAGCATTAATATGCAGCACTGTCAGAGTTACACAAATGAGCATATTCGAAGGTTGAGCTCAAAATCTATAAAGAATATGAGGACCTATACAATAAGAGTTACAGCAATGCAAGGTTAAACTCCAATTCTATTTAGAAAAAGACGAACCACAACATTAATCTAAGAGTTACAGAAATGCAAACAGTTACAAGGTTAAGCTCAAATTCTATTTAGAAAAGGAGTACCTAACATTAATCTTAGCGTTACAGCAATGCAAACAATTACAAAGATAAGTTCAATTATAGCTGCTGCGCAGCAATGGGTCGTGGCCGGGCAAGTCTCAAGTCTTCTAGCTATAGTCCAAGTCACGTCTCAAGTCTTTAGTCACAAGTCCAAGTCAAGTCTCAAGTCTCTTATGGATGAGCTTTCTATCATCTGCTGCATGCAATCCAGTCTGCTTAGAACACTGCAGTTCATGACAGGGCTGGGGCAGAAGGCAGAGCTGATGTTATGGAGAGGAAGGCTGAGCGATTTATATATGACATCATCAGTGATGTCACAAAACTGATGACATCACTGATGACATCATCAGTGATCAGTGGAGATTCAAGCTTTATTTAGCAAGAATTTGCATTAAAGTACCATTTACAGTAAAACATTTTGATGCACTGTGGGCTCAATTTTTGATCTATCAAAAATCTGTTTGATACTTTTGTGGAGGACAGTCTACCGATGCAGATGCTGGAGATTGGTGTCGTTTGAAGAAAAAATGTGGGAGGAGTAGGGTTTAATTAGTTTTACAGTTTTTGCAGTTTTGCGGTCTTTAGACTTCATAATTGGCCATAGGTTGCAGCGTACAAAAGTTTCTCCTCATTTGGGCACACATTTTGGTGAAAGTGGCAAAGCCATAGCCCATATGCCTGATTTGTTATGAATTTTCAAAGTTTGAAACTTTAGACGGTCGCTGTAGCGCCACCATCAGGACTATAGGCGCCAAATTCACGTCAACTTAGTTTGGCATGGGACTGGACCTTTGTGCAAAGTTTGGTTTATATTCATGCAGGGGGTTCTTCGGGAGTCAATACATTGGTGGTGGACTGGGGAGGTGGGTGGGGTGAAACGCGGCTTCCAGAGAAGGAATTCGATCAGCTTAGTGCGGCGCTGGAGGACAGGGAACAAGGACCGTGGGGCGCCCGGCGTGGCTATAAATACTGCCACGTCATGGCCTCGGTACTGACGACATTAACGCCGTCATCTAGGCAAGTGCATCACTACTGCACTGACGACATTAACGATGTCACGCTGGGATTACTGCGCTTGTCGTCACGCTAGGATTACGTGTGAGGCTAAGGTGCTGTGTCTCTAGATTACGTGTGGCGTGGGGCAGCGTGACTGGTCTTCATCTTGAAACTAGGTCGAGACCATCATTTCAATCATGAGAGACCAGAGGGTAAGGTTAATCAGCAAGCTTTATTGGAGTATGGCATGGCGATAGGATTCATGGCCTGAAGCAGTATGGCATTAATTCTGATGGCGTGGCAGCATGGCAACTGACTCTTTGGCGTAGTGACTCTGAGGCAGGATGCCTCTCTTCTTGAGGCGGGAGGGCATCCGCTCGGAGAACCCCCCTGAGGAGAGAGACAAGAATTAATATAAATCACAAAGTTATACAGTTACAGAAAACAACTAAAATCCTGAGTTTCGTTCAGGCCAAACGGTTCAATTGTATTTAGCTCATGGATCCAGAAGGACTCTCGTCTGAGAAGTTGGTTAACTATGTTACCCCCTCTTGGATTGGGTTGTATTTTTTCAATTCCTATAAATTTGAGAGAGGAGGCTGAACCATGATTTGCCGTTCCTAATGGCGGCTTTATGTTCTGCAATTCTCAGCTTGAGAAGGCGTTTTGTCTGGCCTATGTATATAGATATATATATATATCAGTTGCAGCTGGTGAGATTGGTAACAGGGGAGGTAGCTTCGAAAAAACGCAGATTTTTTTTCCATCAAATCTCATTTTAAATTAGCATTAGGATTAGACTGTTGTGATGTCATTATTCAGTTTTAACCATCAATAATTGTTCCTTTTCTCATTATTTCATATCTCAGAGTAAATACTGTATATTTATTTCGAGATTTTTATCAATTATTTGTGCTGTTATGGTTATAATTAGCCTAGTTACTCACTTCTACACTATCTTAGATTTTGTTACTTATGGATGGCATGGAATTATAGTGAAAATAGATTATTCCCCCTTTTTGCTGGGGACCCCACTTTGAAAACCACTGGCTTAGGCTAGAACTGTTGCGAGAAGGTTTCAGGATTTATCTCTATGCATTAGGCTGTGATTACTATTTATATAAATCTATTTATTCACATAGATTCATGATATATTATGGTATACAGCCTACCTGTGACATCAATGTTTTGATTAATCTGCGTCAGTACCGAAAATGTAGCCTATTACTGCATGACTGATCCTATGATGTCATTGTAATGACACTCAGGTGTGCTTTCACAAGACAAGTGTTGTCCATTCAATCAGCCCACCTGTCTTTATAATGGCTGTCTTGCACTGTTTGTATGATACTTGACAAAGTCTATGGCCGAAACTGTTGTCAAATAGCGTTAAATTACACTTTATTGCATCTGGAACGAGAGTGTGTCTTCCCCTCCACAGTGCTGCTGCATCAACATACTCGTTTAGTTACATTCCAATTCATCAACTTTGGAGCGTTATTTACCCCCCCTTCCCGACATCCTAGGTTGACATGCTTCGTCCCAATCGATTCCTTATTTCTTCTACTTTCATATGGTATAAAGATCACCATTCAAGCTTTAAAATTGAGCTCGCTGTCAGCCATCGATTTCCAGGCCAAATTCAGTAAAAAAATGTGTGAATTTAAGGTTGCGGGTTTTAGTATAAAAAATTACAGGATGAAACTTCAATACGACAAAAATAGCGCTGCTCGGTGAACCATTTCCACGCCAAATTTAATAGAAGGCTCGGATAACTTGAAATCAATTGACTTACTTGAATATCCATGCTGTCTGTAGTGGAAACGCTGCAGTCGAGACGTTGCAAATATTCCAGTTTTCTGACATTGACCCAGTATCGCGCACCGCAAGGCTCCCGCAACTCGAAACTCGTTTTGGGTCGTAATCCAACGCAACTGTCTGGCTTGTGAACACTTACTGATTGATAAGTAAAATAAAAATAAGGGGGAAATATAATATGCTCAGTACTGTCTCAGTAAAAGTCGTAAATCCTTCCTGTCAGGTCATCACAGGCAGTGGATTTCACTTCCTACTTGGTGAGAGACCAGTGGACAATACAATGTCAATCAATGTCAGCAATCTATCCAACCAACAACCAATTAGATTTCACCTGGTTTCACCGGGCTAAGGGCGTGCTCACTTCCAGCTCAATCTGATTGGTTGGAAAACACATCACTCTCACGTGTTCTCTGTGAATTGCAAGTGTTTTTCAACCAATCATATTTTTCATTAGATAAATTACCAAATAAATAAACGCCCACAGGGCGAATGTTTTTTTATCTGCCTACTCCACGCTGGGAGCAGGGCCAGAGTGACTCTCTGCATGGAGCTCAGTTCAGTTCAGTTCAGGTCACTGTTGTTGAAGCATTTTAAGCATATAACAATATAATGAATGAAAAAAGCGTCTGCACATAAGAAAAAACACATCTGATTGATATTTTATTATTAAAAAAAATGAAAAATGAAAAATGAAAAAAAATAAAAAAAAATGATAATAATTCTTTTTATATAAAATCCCCAATCTAATAGAGGAGGACCATCCTCCTATGCCTCACTGGAAAAACCTCCTCATATATATATATATTTCTATATATATATATATATATATATATATATACATATATATATATAGGATATTCCTTGGGATTCTATGGGAGAACAAATGATCTTTTGAGTGTTGTCTATTTGCCCATAGATGCTATTCTGTGCTCTGATGTAAATTGTAATGTTGCCTCTCATTCTAATGACTTATGTAAAATGTATGATTGTATAGTGGGAGCTTTGTGTGAGGCAAGTACTCCACTCCTCACCCACCCTAGTAAGGCATGTAACATCAAGCCAGGGTGGAATAAATATGTAGCTGCACATCATGCAGAAGCCAAGGAGGCTTACAGGTCCTGGGTTCTAGCCGGCAGGCCTAGACAGGGGCAGGAGCTGGAGTTTAAAAAGCTCACCAATGCCAGGTATAAGTATGCAGTCCGCTATATAGGTAAGCATGAGCAGACCATGAGAGCTGACTCTATGGCTGAAAAGCTGCTGGGTAACGATGTCACAGGCTTCTGGAAGGAGGTTAAGGCTCTGAACAGGGCCGGGGCATTGTTACCCTGCACCATAGAGGGAGTCTCTGGTGCTGCTAATATAGATGAACTGTGGAGGCAACATTACTCTGTCCTCTTCAACTGTGTTAAAAGTAGTCCTTATAATGTGGGCACCATTGTGAATGACGATGTAGTGTCTGTTACAGCTAAAGAAGTTTACCAGGCGATCTTACAGCTAGCCGATAACAGAGCATGTGGATTAGATCATATTTCTTCTGAACATCTCAAGTTAGCTAGCCCCAAGGCTGCAGCTCTTCTTGCCATGTGTTTTAAATGGAGTTAGTGTGCTAACTGAAGTTCAGGAACACAAAGACCACACCATGTAATTATCTGCGCTGCACTAAGCCATTCCACCTGCGCTCCAATCACTTCACTGACGAATACACCTGTGTTCTATCAACTCAATCACTCGTAGCATATATAAACATGACCATATTCTCTCTCTCCCCTCCGTTCGCCTCAGTCGTCACGACTGCTTGTTCAAGACACACTCGTTCGTTCCGACCCACTTCAACTCAAGCGAACACGTCATTAAAATAGTTAAAGAAAAGAAAAGTCAAGCTTGCACGCTCCGTTGTACGTCCCTCGCCTGGGCGTCAAATCTTCACCATCCAGCTCCAGCCAGACACCGCCCTCTACACCGCTGCCGTCATCGGAGATCCTCACGCGGCAGCCGGTCCTCCATGCACGCCCCGTGCCGACACGTTCGGGACAGCCTTCCAGCCCAGCTCGAGCCACAGCAATGCCGAGGCCACCCAATGGCCAACCACCATCTCCGACTGGACCGTCGCTCACCTCCACGCTCCAGCTGACCCTCCTTGGTTCCACACTCTTCGCCTTCATGGCCAGGTGGTACCTCTTCTGTCTAATTCAAGTTTAGCTTCCTGAAACTCTATCCTAAACTATCGGTTTTTCGACTTGCAGTATATTGATTGACATCACATCTCACGTGATTACCATTGACTTCAGCAACTCTAAACCATGCATTTACTGAATAAATACTACCACCTGTATGAGGGGTGGACAGTGCCAATGTTCACCTCACTAAGCAACAGCCACATGCTGCTGCTGCCACTCCTACAAAGTCACGTCACGCCACTACCGATTACCGCTACTACGACTGCTACCACTAGCAGCTCCGACTACTACCACTATTACTACGGCTACTACTAGACTTGGCTACTATACCAGGCTACTACTGCTAGAGGCCGCTGCTGCTACTACTACTTCTGCTACTACTGTTAGCTGCAGCTACTACGACATGCCACGATGACTGACTACCGCTACTACAGTAATACCACTGCTAGCTGCCGCTACTACTGCCACCGCTAGCTCCTGCTGCTACTCCCCCCACCCCCTCCCGTTCTGGATGCCTCTAATGCTGACACAGCATCCCTCCTCTATTTTTCCCTCCCCTCGGATCCTCTTCCTTCAGCCCTTGGCACCGGGGCCCCGATAGCTCCGTCTGCCACCGCAGCCCTTTACCCCCTACCTACTTTCCCTCCTGTTCTAAACCCATTCGGCCCCCTCCCCCTCCCTCCCCCCTTTCCCCATCACCCCAATGTAAATGAGAAGCTAGCTCCTGCTACTACTAATACAGTACTGCTACTACTACCACTACTATTAATTGTTGCCGCCACTACAGCTAACCGTGGCTACTAACGTCACTACTCTATTACTGGCTGATACTACTACCAATGTTAGCTGCCGCTACTATGACATGCCGCGATGACTACTGCTAGCTGCTGCTACTACTGCCACCGCTAGCTTACTTTACTTTTTTACTTTACTTTATTTCATTTAGCAGACGCTTTTATCCAAAGCGACTTACAGGTTACACAATTACAATTAATAAACATATCAGATAAGAACAAATTAAAAAGAGAAACATATGTAAGAATCAAATATAAACATTAAGATAAGTTAAAAACAACAAATGAAGCAGTGAAATGTGAAATGTAACCATAGCATTAACCCTTAAGGAGGACCCAGGTGTCGTCCAAAGAGGTGGGTTTTTAGCCTCCGGCGGAAGATAGGAAGTGTTTCGGCCAACACTACCGAAGGGGGAAGCTCATTCCACCATTGTGGAGCCAGAGCGGAGAACAGGCGGGAACGGGACAGACGACTACCAGGTGTAAGAAGTGATGGAGGGGCGAGGCGAGCGGTGGAGGTGAAGGAGCGGAGGGAGCGGTGAGGTGTTTGGAAGGTGACGAGGGATTGTAAGTAAAGGGGGGCTGATCGGTGGACTGCCCTGAAGGCCAAAACCAAGGTCTTGAATTTGATGCATGCAAGGACCGGGAGCCAATGAAGTTGACGGAAAAGAGGGGTGACATGGGAGAATTTAGGGAGGTTGAAGATCAGACGTGCAGCAGAGTTTTGGATGAATTGGAGGGGCTGGATGGCAGATGCGGGTAACCCCGCCAGGAGGACATTACAATAGTCCAGGCGGGGGAGGACAAGAGCCTGGACCAGGAGTTGTGTTGCTTCGGTGGTGAGGAACTTACGGATTTTTCTGATGTTGTATAAAGAGAATCTACAGGAGCGGGCGATGGCTGTAATTGAGGGTGAGTTAGATAGCTGGTTGTCGATATGTACACCAAGGTTTTTAACGAATTGAGAGGGACTGTGGTATTGTCGATGGTGATGGAGAGGTCAGTGAGGGGGCAGTTTTTTCCGGGGATGTAAAGTAATTCAGTTTTGCTGAGGTTCAGTTTGAGATGATGGTCTGTCATCCAGGAGAGGATGTCTTTGAGGCAAGCGGCAAGACGAGTTTCAATCTGTGTGTCGGAAGGGGGAAAAGAGAGAAAAAGCTGAGTGTCGTCAGCGTAGCAGTGATAAGAGAACCCGTGAGAAGAGATTACGTGACCCAGGGACCTAATATAGAGCAGAAAAAGAAGGGGACCGAGGACTGAACCCTGGGGGACACCCGTGTTCATAGTGCAAGATTTAGAAAGGGAACCCCGCCAAAGAACTTGAAATGTGCGATTGGAGAGATAAGAGGTGAACCAGGAGAGTGCAGCACCAGAAATACCCAGATCAGAGAGAGTGGAGAGAAGGATTTGGTGGTTTACAGTATCAAAGGCAGCAGATAGATCAAGGAGGACAAGAACAGAGGAGAGGGAAGCAGCTTGAGCAGAGTGAAGGGCATGTGTGACGGAGAGGAGGGCGGTCTCAGTGGAGTGGGCTGGTTTAAAGCCAGATTGAAGGGGATCCAGGAGGTTATTTTGAGAGAGATGGAGGGAGAGTTGTTCAGAAACTGTACGTTCAAGGGTTTTGGAAATAAATGAAAGAAGAGAAACTGGACGGTAGTTTTGGACGGAGGAGTGGTCAAGGGAGGGTTTTTTGAGGAGAGGTTTGACTATGGCAGTTTTAAGAGGAGGAGGGACGGTGCCGGAGGACAGTGAGGAATTGATAAATGAAGTGAGGAAGGGGGATAGATCAGGGGAAATGGTTTGAAGAAGAGAAGAGGGGATGGGATCCAGGGGACAGGAGGTTGCACGATTAGATGAGAGAAGTTTAAGGATAGCATCGGAGGAAAGGGGTGAGAAAGAGGAAAGAGTTGTAGTGGGGGACGGGGAACCAGGGTAGAGATTGGAAGTGCTGTTGTTGGTTGCTGGGGGAGGGAATGAAGAACTGATGTCATGGATTTTTTTGATGAAGAAGGACATGAAATCATCAGCAGAAAGGGAGGAGGGAGGAGGAGGGGCGGGAGGATTAAGGAGAGAGGAAAAAGTAGAGAAGAGTTTACTGGGGTTGGAGGCAGAGGACTGAATTTGGGAAATGAAAAAGGCAGACTTAGCGGAGGAGACAGTAGTGGTGAAGTTGGATAGAATGAGGTGATAGGCGGAGAGGTCAGAGGGGTTGTGAGACTTGATCCATTTTCTTTCGGCTGCCCGAAGCTCTGTCCGGCGAGCTCGCAGAGCCTCAGACAGCCAAGGTGCAGGGGGACAGGGTCGAGCAGGTTTGGAGGTGAGTGGACAGAGGGAATCAAGAGCAGAGGAGAGAGATGAGAAGAGACTGGTGGCAGCATCGTCAGTGGAAAGAGAAGAGAAATGTTCAGCAGAAGGGAGGAGAGAGAGGACAGCAGAGGAGAGGGCAGAGGGTGAGAGGGTTTTTATATTGCGACGGGAGGTGATGATGTGAGTGGGGGGAGGGGGGAGTATAGGGAGGGGAATGGGAAGGGAGAAGGTTATGAAGTGGTGATCGGAGACAGGGAGGGGAGTGACTGTGAGGTTGGAAGAGGTGCAAGCACGGGTGAAAACGAGGTCGAGGAGGTTCCCCGCTTTGTGAGTGGGCGGAGAAGGAGAGAGGGAGAGGTCAAAAGAAGAGAGGAAGTTTAGAAAGAGAGGGGAGTGAACAGAAGCAGACGGGAGATTGAAGTCTCCCAACAGGACGAGGGACGTGCCATCCGGAGGGAAGAGGGAGAGGAGTGAATCCAGCTCATCATAGAGAGCTCCAAGTGGACCGGGGGGACGATAAATGATGATAATGTTGAGTTTAACTGGGAAAGAAACAGAGACAGAGTGAAATTCAAAAGAGGATAGAGGAAGGTGAGGAAGAGGAGAAACCGTGAAAGACCATTTGGGTGAAATTAGGATACCAGTGCCACCACCACGGCCAGAGGCTCTGGGAGTGTGAGAGAAGGAAAAGGCATCAGAGAGGGCTGCGGGGGTTGAAGTGTTTTCAGGGATGATCCATGTTTCTGTAAGGGCGAGGAAGAGGAGTGACTGTGAAGTGGCGAGGGCTGTGATGAAGTCAGTTTTCTTAATAGCAGATTGGCAGTTCCAGAGACCAGCAGTGACAGAGAGAGGTGAAATGGAAGGTTGGGGGAATGAGTAATTGACTGGGTTTCTACTGAGAGAGTTGATGATTTTGGCATTGTAATTTATATGTGAAGAAGAGGGGTGATGAGGTCTATGATTAATGAGGATAGGGATATTGGAATTGCGGTTAACAGATTTGCAGAAAATTGTATTGCTAGAGGCTGTGTGAATAGTGGTAGATAAATGATCTGAAATAGAAGCTTCGGGAAGGATGGAGAGAAGTTCCACTCCCGGTCGGTAGGGGGAGCTCAAGGGATGGGGAGATGTAATTGAAGGTGTACTAGTGGGCAAGAGAGGGAGCGAAGAAGAACGGGGGGAGGGCAGGGACAGTAGTGGTCATCTGAGAGAAGCCGACAGGACAGAATGGCGAATGTTAGCCGCAAGCATGTAAGAGCCTATAGAGTTTGGATGCAGACCATCATCAGAGAACAGGGAGGGGCGTTCCCAAAATAAGTTGAAGTTATGGATGAAGTTGAAGTGAAGGCTATTGCACTTGGATTGAAGCCAGGTGTGCAGACTGAGAATGCGACTGAACCTCGCAGCAGAGCGGCCAAGCGTGGGGATCGGACCGGATATAAAGATGGACTTTCCACAACTGCTCAGTAGGGCAAAAAGACGGATAAAGTCAGACTGCGTGATGATGGATTTTTGGAGTGAAGTGTCGTTTGTACCGACATGAACAATGATTTTCTGAATGGACGGCGGGAGTGAGGCCAGGAGAGCAGGAAGTTTATCGAGGAGAGTGGGGACGGTGGCTCCGGGGAAACAGTGGGTTATGGCATTTACAAAACGGAATCGTTTAATAATAGAATCACCGACTATCAGAGTGGTGGGGGGGAAGAGGGGGGGCTGCGAGACTGACTGAGGGGGTTGTTGTGGAGGAGGGGTATTCGAGGGAGGGGCAGGAGGGTGCTCAGCGGCGGACTTTAGCGTTTGACTTTGGGATGAAGATTGGACTGCAGACCGAACCAGAGGAGGATTCGGACATGGGGTGAAATGAATGCGACCAGTGCGTTGTGGAGGGGTGTATAGTTTTGAATGGCTGATCGCAGAGGAGACAGAGGGAGGTGTAGGCAGGGGGGCGAGATGGCCGGGGAGAGGGGGGAATTGACGCATGTCGAGGACAGAGAATTTATTATTAGTGGGCATATGAAGGACACCAGAAGGAGGGGGGCGGGGGAGGAGTTTCCCACCGTGTCTGCCCCTACCTGCCGTAGTCCAGAGGTCCAATTGGACGGGGGCGGGGGTCGAGGAAGCCTGGGCTCTCGGCTTAGCTCCTTGGAGAGTCCAGGGGTCAGTGGAGCGGGCAGCAGCAGCAGGAGAGAGCGGGACAGTCTCATTCAGAGCTTCGGCGTATGATGTGTGAGCAGCAGCGGCGCCCATGAAGATCTCCGAGTCCGAGGAGTCCAGCAGACCATCGGCAGGACGACAGCTGGAGACCAGAGAGTCCATGATTTTTTCCTCGTCTCTAAGTTGGTAAAGGACGGAGACCCTCTCTTGCAGCTCGGAGATTTTCAGGCACAGCTGAGGACAGCGATCGCAGGCGGATGAAGAGGCGGACGAAGAGGTAGGTGAAGGCATGATTTGATCTTCGTATGATTAGATGGATTTGTCGGGGTGGAGATCTGAGAGGGAAGAAAAACAACTGTGGCCAGTACGGGAGTCGAGGTGGTGTAAATATTGTTGATGGCAGATCAGAATAGCGTAGCAGCTAGCTTCTGCTACTACTAATACAGTACCGCTACTACTACTACTGTTAACCGTTGCCGTCGACTCGTTCCCTCCCCCTCCTCGACACGGCCCCGTCCCAGCCGCTGTCGACTCGTTCCCTCCCCCTCCTCGACACGGCCCCGTCCCAGGCTCCCCTTCGGATCCTCTTCCTTCAGCCCTTGGCACCGGGGCCCCGCTAGCTCCGCCCGCCATCGCAGCTCTTTACCCCCTACCTACTTTCCCTCCTGTTCTAAACCCATTCGGCCCCCTCCCCCTCCTCGACACGGCCCCGTCCCAGCCGCGTCGACTCGTTCCCTCCCCCTCCTCGACACGGCCCCGTCCCAGCCGCTGTCGACTCGTTCCCTCCCCCTCCTCGACACGGCCCCGTCCCAGGCTCCCCTTCGGATCCTCTTCCTTCAGCCCTTGGCACCGGGGCCCCGCTAGCTCCGCCCGCCATCGCAGCTCTTTACCCCCTACCTACTTTCCCTCCTGTTCTAAACCCATTCGGCCCCCTCCCCCTCGACACGGCCCCGTCCCAGCCGCGTCGACTCGTTCCCTCCCCCTCCTCGACACGGCCCCGTCCCAGCCGCGTCGACTCGTTCCCTCCCCCTCCTCGACATGGCCCCGTCCCAGCCGCGTCGACCCGTTCCCTCCCCCTCCTCGACACGGCCCCGTCCCAGCCGCTGTCGACTCGTTCCCTCCCCCTCCTCGACACGGCCCCGTCCCAGGCTCCCCTTCGGATCCTCTTCCTTCAGCCCTTGGCACCGGGGCCCCGCTAGCTCTGCCCGCCATCGCAGCTCTTTACCCCCTACCTACTTTCCCTCCTGTTCTAAACCCATTCGGCCCCCTCCCCCTCGACACGGCCCCGTCCCAGCCGCGTCGACTCGTTCCCTCCCCCTCCTCGACACGGCCCTGTCCCAGCCGCGTCGACTCGTTCCCTCCCCCTCCTCGACACGGCCCCGTCCCAGCCGCGTCGACTCGTTTCCTCCCCCTCCTCGACACGGCCCCGTCCCAGCCGCTGTCGACTCGTTCCCTCCCCCTCCTCGACACGGCCCCGTCCCAGCCGCTGTCGACTCGTTCCCTCCCCCTCCTCGACACGGCCCCGTCCCAGCCGCTGTCGACTCGTTCCCGCAGCTACCGCCGCCTCACGTCGCCCTCGACACGGCCCCATCATGGCCGCCGTCGTTCCCATCGCCTTACCACCTCAGTCAGGCGCCGCCGCGCCCTCGACACGGACCCGCAGCTGCCGCTGCCCTCCCCGTCCCCTCACCAATCCAGCCACGTGTCAAAGCCAAAAATCACGTGAGGACAGGTAATTTCCGCTAGTGTCTCTTAATGTGTCTTAAAGGTCTCAACCTGGAATTGGCTGCGCCTCAATACCAGCACCAGCAGACTGAGATTCAGCAGTCCAGGCTCAAGCGCAGACCACCAGCAGTCCAGGCTTCAGCCAGGGAACCAACAACGGCAACATCCGTACCGCAGCCACCACTACAGCCCTGAACACCGCAGCTAGCGGCCAGCAGTGGGAGAGAGTAAAATCTCTCCCTTCCGCGTAAGTCTTCAAACAGACCCGTGTATAAGTGGCCAGAATAATTCATCATGAGTGGCTTGCTTTTCGCAAAAGAATACATAACTGCCGTTGAGTCTCCCATCCACAGGCTTGGCCCGGAGGCACACGCATCGTCACGGACCCGCAGCTGCCGCTGCCCTCCCAGTCACATCACCACTCGATTCAGGCGCCACTGCGCCCCCGACACGGACCCGCAGCTGCCGCTGCCATCGCCTCATCACTCTATTCGGGCACTGCCGTGCCCTCGATACGGTCCGCACTGACACTGCAAGCCGCCCGCTCCGAAGGTCGTCATTGAAGCTCTTTTTGGGGGAATTAGTGTTCTCGACAACCATCTCGACAACAGTCGAGACATGGATATTCAAATCCACTGCACCACTCTGACCCATCTGACACCGGTCCCTCCGTTTTCGACCCAGTCTCAAACCTCCGCGTTTCTACCTGATCACCACGTCACAACCATAAACGCCTCTCCTCTAAACCCTTTTGTCTTCTATTCACGGGCCACCGCCCTCGACACGGACCGTAAGCCATGCTACCGTTCCCGCTTCCGTCGAAGATATCAAAGTTAACCCCACCGTCAACTTCACCAATGAAGCCATGTTTCTCCTGGCTTCCTTCGGTTTACGTTGCTCGTAATTGACGAACAACTCTTCCCCTACATCTCCCCACGGTTCTCCAGCCTCTCCGACATCTCCATCCGCTCCCCGAACACCCTCAGTTTCAACCTCGGGAAGAAACCAACCAATCTGGCTTTCTCATCCCATTTTCCTGTCGCTCAAATTCAATTCTGAGCCCGTCCTAACCTAGTCAACTGGAGGCTCCACCATCACCTCCACCATGTCCTGCTCAAATCAGGAATTCCTCATCGCTTCCAGACAAGGTCTCTGCAACCACACGTTTAACTGTAGGCCGCTCCCTCGACGATATCTACAGAGCCCGTTCACAGTTAGCTTGTTGAAGCACTCTTTTGGGGGCTGATGGAGCCGGGACTCCATCCCGTGAAGCTGAGCTGCGCTCTAGAACCGAGCTTCACCCAAAGACGCTACCCCCACCCTGAGTCCCCTGGGTTCCTGTCACTGCCGTACCACTCTCCTGAAGAGACGCTGTCGCACCGCGACCCCATTCACGTTCTCGCACCCAAACACCCACTTACAATAAATTATCTTTTTGTTTAAACATGGTGTGGTCTGTGTTAGTGAAATGGAGTTAGTGTGCTAACTGAAGTTCAGGAACACAAAGACCACAACATGTAATTATCTGCGCTGCACTAAGCCATTCCACCTGCGCTCCAATCACTTCACTGACGAATACACCTGTGTTCTATCAACTCAATCACTCGTAGCATATATAAACATGACCATATTCTCTCTCTCCCCTCCGTTCGCCTCAGTCGTCACAACCCTCCCCCCCCAACCCCAAGTTTCTTCCTCCGTTACGGGCAGCACGGGCAGAGTCTGCATGTTCTCCCCGTGCCTGCGTGGGTTTTCCCCGGGTACTCCGGTTTCCTCCCACAAACAGCAAAAGACATGCTAATTACGGGCAGCACGCGCGGAGTTTGCATGTTCTCCCCGTGCCTGCGTGGGTTTTCTCCGGGTACTCCGGTTTCCTCCCACAAACAGCTAAAGACATGCTAGTCAGGGCCGCATAATCCTGCATCTCTATCCCCTGCTCACAGGAACCACGGGGGGCTGATGGAGCCGGGACTCCATCCCGTGAAGCTGAGCTGCGCTCTAGAACCGAGCTTCACCCAAAGACGCTACCCCCACCCTGAGTCTCAACCCCTGGGTTCCTGTCACTGCCGTACCACTCTCCTGAAGAGACGCTGTCGCACCGCGACCCCATTCACGTTCTCGCACCCAAACACCCACTTACAATAAATTATCTTTTTGTTTAAACATGGTGTGGTCTGTGTTAGTGAATGGCTTTATGACCCACGGTTTTCTGCTGCCATCTATGTTGTCAGTCACTCTGGTGCCTGTTATCAAGGATAAGAGCCTCAAAGTTGAGAGCCTAGATAATTACAGGCCTATTGCCCTAGCCAGTGTGATTTCCAAAGTATTTGAAATGGTTTTATTAGATCGTTTAAATTTGTTTATATCCAGCACTGACAATCAATTTGGCTTTAAGGCCAAGCATAGCACAGGATTTGTGTATCTATGCATTGAAGGAGGTTGTCGAAGCCTATAAAAGGCAGAACTCCTCTGTTTTAGTTGGTTTTATAGATGCATCAAAGGCTTTTGATCGAGTCAATCATCATAAGCTGTTTCTAAAATTAAGTCAAAGAGGTGTGCCTGGCAGCATAATACGCATACTGGCATACTGGTATGCCAACCAGAGTATGCTGGTAAAATGGGGCAATAGTGTCTCTACCCCTTTCTGTGTTGGTAATGGGGTACGGCAGGGGGGGCTACTCTCCCCTGTTCTCTTTAATTTATATATGGATGAGCTCTCTGTCCAGCTAAGAGACTGCATAACAGGATGTATGATCGGTAATGCCTTGATTAACCACCTTATGTATGCGGATGACCTGGCGATCTTCTCCCCCAGCAGCGCTGGGTTTCAACATCTGCTGAATATCTGTTCTGATTACGGGGTCCAATTTGATGTTAAATACAATGCTAAGAAGAGTGTTGTTATGATTTGTAGAACGAAAGAGGACCGGGATCTTGCTTTTCCTGTCTTTCTTTTGTCTGAGCATGCTCTATGTGTCTGTGACAAAACCAAATATCTGGGCCACTTCATCACTGACCATATGGGTGATGATGATGATATGTATAGACAGCGGCGTGTGTTATACATTCAGGCTAACATGTTGGTCAGGAAATTCCACTCCTGTTCTGATGATGTAAAGATCACACTCTTTAGGGCTTACTGTACCCCTATCTATACTGCCCCCTTGTGGGCAAAGTTTAAGAAGGCAAGCATGCATAAACTTCAGGTTGCCTATAATGATTGCATGTGCATCTTGCTGAAAAAGCCCAGGTGGAGCAGTGCTAGTGACCTGTTCTGTAAGGTGGGGGTGGCCACTTTCCAGGCGCTCCTGAGAAATCTGAGGTACAGGTTCATCTGTAGATTGAACGTGTCTCAGAATGTTATCATTAAGTCGCTCACTGATCCTGGGCTAAGCACTGTGAGATACCAGTCACATATGTGGAAACTCTGGTATGACTCTCTTTTATAATGTACTTTTGTTCTTTTATTGTGCCCTTATGTGCTTTTTGTAATTGTGTATGTGTCATCTATGGACCAAGCGTCTGCCAATAAAGGTTTGATTGATATATATATATATATATATATATACTTTGCGGAAGCAACCTTCACGCTTCTCGCGTCGTCCCTTAAAAAGTGATAATGGACACCTCGTCGTGCATTAACCCATATATATATATATATATATATATATATATATATATATATATATATATTAGGGGTGTCACGATATTTCGTCGCACGATATATCGCGATATCAAAACATCACGATATGTATCATCAGAAAAAAATTACGATACAAAAAAAAAACATATATATATATTTTTTTTGCTCCTGAATAATAATAGAACAAATTTAGCAGAATCAACACGCATGAGTGAGGGGGTAGACTACTACTGGCATGGCAAAACAGCTCAAGGGGTACATAAGATTACATAAGTTTAGGGACCATTGAGCATGAGTTATTTAAGAAATAGATTGTATACTTTATTTTTCTTTCACCATGCAACAAACATTTAGTTTGTGACAGTGTGTGACACATTCTATTGCAAGAGAAGCATTATCTTCCATGTTGTTTTATAGTTATTATAATAACAATTTCCAAAAACAGCATTTGTTTTGTATTTTGTGTATTTCAAATGAAAGACTATTTTTCCAGTATTTTCCCAGGGCTCCCTTGAAAAGAGGTTTCGATTTCAACGGGACTCACATGGTTAAATAAATTATAAATAAATACATAAAAATTATTTACTTTTGTTAAAAAGAATATTGTTAAAATATCGTATCGTATCGTTATCGTGAACCCAATATCGTGTATCGTATCGTATCGTGAAATTAGTGTATCGTGACACCCCTAATATATAATGTATATAATATGCATACACACTAGATGTGGGAGAGAACAGAAAGATAAAGCTCAATCAATCAAATATTTATTTATTTATTTATTTAACCTGTATTTTACCAGGCGAGACAATTAAGAACAAAATTCTTATTTACAATACTTATATAGCAGCAAATCATGACAAGACTTTTTTATATATATAATTTAGGAGTTAAATAGTTTATTTCTGTATGAATGAATTCTAATTCCCTGCGTTATCTTTTCTTTTCCATTGGATTATCCCATACCAATAAACCAGTCTATATGGAGCAAGTGGTTTGGCTTGGCTCAGATTGCCCTCTAGTGGCAAAATGCTTTCTAGACATCCAGCAGAAAGTCTCTTCACTCTTCACTCAACAGGTTTGGTAGTTTGGATGTGGTATAGGTGAATTGATGCTCCTGGATCACCAACATCAGTCGGTCTCAATGTGAGGTCCAGGGGGCCGCCAGGGGTCCTTGATGAACTTCCAGGGGTTCTATAGCAAACTAATTAATTGTTCAACTTCACCATTATTTAATTTACAAGACATTAACACAATTAAAATAATGTAGAAAGAAATATAGTTTCACCATCATCTCTCTACCTATAGTCATGGAATTCTGAATAAAATCATATCTAAGAATACAAATATTCTCATGTTTGGATGCAAGAGACAAAATTAAGTTAAGATTTTCCTTAAAGTCCGAGTTAAGGTTTCCATGAAATAAAATTGGTTGCACAAAACACCCTTAAATCTTTTCCTGTTTCCTTCAAATCTTTCACCTTAAGCAGAAAACTTGTAAAGTTGTTTTGTGCAACCGATTTTATTTTATGGAAACCTTAACTCGGACTAAGGAAAATCTTAACGTATGGTGTTTTGTGCAACCGGCCGCAGGATCTTTATTTTAGACCCAATAATTTAAACAGTTCTCACATGCACTGGCGATTATGTGGCAAAGGTATGTTTGCATTACAGGTGGGTGTCTGGATGATATTTACAGTAGCTTTACCAATGATCAAGCATTGATAATAGTCAATAGTATTGGAGGTACAATAGTCTCAACACAGACACATAAGAGATCTTATGCTGATACTTACACTATATTACTGCATGCTGCAGATCTCTGCAGAGTCAAGCGGAATGCAGCGATTCAACACAATATTTAGTCTGAGGAGAGACTAAATACAGGGGGGGGGGGGCAACTCAAATTCTGCTTAGGGCCCCATAAGGCCCGGCCCTCATAAAAGCACCACATTTAAACAACAGAGCCACCGATAAGAGAAAAAAGGTATTTATTGTATCATCTATGTACAACTTTGATCTGAAAAGATTTGCATGACGTCTGATGGTAAAATGCCCATGGCAACAAACCAAACAAGGACTATTTGACATTTTGTTTCACCTGACAGCCTCCCATTGCCCTCCCAGCTCCCTCTCCACTAGCAAATGGATGTGGAGGTTCCTGACAAAAGCATTTTTCAACTTACTGACAATTCCCTTAGCTTTCAATTTTGATTTAAAATCGAAAATGAAAAACAATTTGGTCCATAGATGATACATAGCGATGTTGGTGGAGATTGGTCAAATGGGCAAATATTTGAAAAACTTTCCAGGCAGACCACGAGGGTCCTTGAGGCAGATTTGTAGAGAAAGGTCAACTAAACACGTGGAAAAATGTTGCTTGCGAATGGTGTGTGGATCCTATCAAAAAGGCAAAGCTATGGCTCTGGGCAACATTTGGGGGAAAATATGCTTTTGTCAGGAACGTCCACATCCATCTCAAATCAAGTGCTAAGCCACCTGACTAACTGCACTCTGCCTGCTGAACGGTTGCTGAACGCTGCGGTTTGACTTCAGACTACATCAAACACATTAAAAGGTCTGTCTGAAGGCATTTATTTGCAAAAAGCAAGTCAGCAACGGATGGTTACGATGTAACCCAGGTTTCCTGAGGGAGACTTCTCTCCCTCAATGAATTCCATTCATTTGAGATTACCTGATCCAGCGCAGCTGTCGTGGATTACTCTTTAAGACACTAACTAGCACCACCTGGGTGCAATTGTGCGTGCACACTGATTGGCCGGACTCAGCTATATAATCTACTCTCAGGTGCGGCACGCTTGCTTAATTCTGATTGGAAGCCTGTTTCGGAGCGGCTTCTTGCAGGGAGAGAAGTCTCCCTCAGGAAACCTGGGTTACTTACATCGTAACCATCCGTTTCCTATCGGTCAACTTCTCTCCCTCAATGAATTCCATTCATTTGAGATTCCTCTGTAAGACACCCCGCGAGGAAACCAAGCAGACGTATCTGCTCCCCCGGGAGCCTGAAGTGGCATTAATTTCGAATGAGACGTACCACCACCAGAGTCACCCATGTCAATACACCCATGTGTCAATACACACAAACTATATACAATATGTACACACCCTTGGCCAAGGTGCAAGACGCTACCAAGGCCTAGTTGGCCCTGCCAGACGCTAAGGCCCGACAAACAACGGGCGAAATTGCCCGACTAGCTTTGAACAAAAGACATCACTCCGGCCAATGCCCACTCCTCAGAGGGCCCTAGTCCCGGAGGCACGGTATGTAAATCCTACTACTGTGCTACGCCCAGCACGCGCTCCGCAAACAGAGTTCTGGCTGCCACATTCATACAGTAAAATCTAGTAAAGGTCGATGGGGGCTGCCATGCATATTTCTGCTAGAGAAGCGCCCCTCCATAATGCCCACGAGGTAGCTAGGCCCCGTGGGGAATGTGCCCGCAGCCCTGCTGGGACCTGCCTGTTTGCCGCCCGATATGCCTGGTGGATTGCCTCCACCACCCAGTGAGAGAGTCTCGACTTGGAGACTGGCTGTCCGCAGCGGTCAGGTCTGAAACAGACAAACAGCTGGTCGGTAGCCCTATGGTCACGTGTCCGGTCAAGATACACTTGCAGGGCCCTGACAGGGCACAACTGAGATTGCCCACTCGGCCCCCCCTCCCCATCCTGAGGAGGGCGGAAAGGCACCAGCTCCAGAGTCTGAGCTCTTTGGGACTCTGACCACACCTTAGGTTGGAATGCAGGATTAGGGCGCACCACCACCCCGGCATCCCCCGGCAGCACTCCTCGTGTACTGACAGAGGAGTGCTGATTCTCTTAGCTCAGGGGTGGCCAAACTTTTTTGGTTGAGGGCCGCATATGAAGCACGGCAGTTTTCGCGGCAAAAAAATTGGACCAGAAAACCCTTGTGCCATCAAAAATTGAATTTCTACCTAAATAAATATATGACACATAGTTTATTGATGCGCTCATCTATTACAATGGGTATTTCTGTATGTTATCAAATTTTATTTTCCTGTGCCAACAGGTTAAGACAGAGATAATTTAACATAACATTAGTATTAAACATTCATTCACTATATATATATATATATATTTTATAAATAGACCATGTCAGGGTGCCCAAGTATAACGCATTTTCAATTGTTTTAAATTGAAAAAAACGAAATGGGGGGAATCCATTTTTTTGTTTTTGTTTTTCAGTTTCTTTTTCTTAATGTTTTTGTTTTTCCGTTTTTTTCCCCCGTTTTCCGTTTTAAACTTTGAAACAGAAAAACGGAAAAACGTTTTTAGCAAAAAAAAAAAAAAAAAAAAAATTTTTTTTTTTTTTTTTTTTTTTTTTACTTTTTTTTTCTAAATTCATGGCGGGCCACTTAAAAACGGGCAGCGGGCCGCAGTTGGCCCGCGGGCCGTAGTTTGGCCACCCCTGTCTTAGCTGATACCATTGCCAGTAGGAACGCTGTCTTGAGAGAAAGCCATTTCAGCTCCAGGGGCTCGAATGGCTCACTTCGTAAGGCTGCCAGCACCACCTCCAAATCCTCTCCTGCCAGTTCTGCGGCCCAACCCGGGCTGCTTTAATGGCAGCCACCATTCCCCTCAGAGTCACAGGAGCCTTGCCTGCCTCCAGCTGTTCTTGTAGAAAAGGGAGGATGTCCCATGCAGGAGAGAGGATCTATCTGCCGTGAGCCGCACCATGCCTGGAACACCCCCCAACGATAGGTATAAGCCTTTCTAGTTGATTCAGCTCGGGCCCCTTGCAAAGTGTTAACCACAGACTGAGGTAGCCCCATGGCTAGGAAACTGGCCCTCTCAGGGGGCAAGCCCAAAGCCTGAGCCCCTGGGGAAAGGGATGGAACAGAGTCCCGTCGGCCTGAGACAGAAGGTCCTCACTCGGAGCTCCCAGGGCCGGTCCCGGAGGAGGGGTGCAATTGCAGAGAACCAGATCATTTGTGGCCAGTTGGGAGCCACCAGGATGAGGTTCACATCTTCCATCTGAACCCTCAGTAGGAGTTGGTGCAGGAGGACAAAGGGAGGGAAAGCATACAGGAGGCCCTGAGGCCATTGATGTGCCATCGCATCTGTGCCTAAGGGAGCCTCGTCCCACTCTACGGAGAAGAACAGGGGACAGTGAGTCATCTCCGTGGAGGCAAAGAGATCTGCACTGGCTGTCCCGAAGCGTTGCCAGATCTCGCTCACCACATCCGGGTGCAGCCTCCATTCTCCCGGGAGAGGTCCCCCCCTGGAGAGCCGATCTGCCGCAAGGTTCACGTGACCGGGCACGTGCATTGCCCTGAGGGAACTGTGGCTGTGCCCACTCCCATATTGTCCGAGCCAGCTTGCAAAGGCGAGGGGAGACCACACCCCCTTGTCTGTTTACATATGCTGCCGCCACTGTACTGTCTGTCCTCACTAGTACATGGCGGTTCCTCAGCTCTGGCAGGAAATGATGAAGGGCTAAATAGATCGCCTGAAGTTCGAGCACATTGATGTGTTCCATCTCCCATGATCCGTGCCACTGGCCACTGATGCCCCTGCCTTCGTGAACTGCTCCCCAACCTATGAGGGAGGCGTCGGACGACATCACCTGGCGGCGCAACACCGGTCCCAGTGCATTGCCCCGTGTCAGGATGGCTGGCTGCTCCCACCAATGGAGTGCCCTGCACAGCCCCCGTGCACCAGAACCTTGGTTTGCAGATGTCTCTGTGGGCAAAGGCCAAGGCTCAACAGACAACGCTGCACCGGCCACATATTCAGGAGAGCCAAAGGCACCATGTGCACTGTGGAGGCCATCAGCCCCATTAGGTGGAGGCACCTCCTCCAAGTTATCCTGGCTCTTAACCTGAACTCTGACAAGCAGGTCCTGAGGGTGTTCTGTCTTCCCATTGCGGCAAACCTGAGGAAGTGCCAGTGTCCCTGCCATATTGGGATTTGAAAATATGCATCCTCCAGATCTATTGTGGCGAACCAATCGCCTTGAAGGACAGCCTGCCGAACTCTCTGCACTGTCAGCATCTTGCATCGTAGGTGTCTCAAATACTTGTTGAGACCCCGCAAGTCCAAAATTGGTCTGAGCTTCCCATCCTTCTTGGGGATGAGGAAGTACCTTGAATAAAACCCAGCCTTCAGATTGTGCTGCTCCACGTCCCTGATGGCCTTCTTTGCCAGAAGAGTGAGAATGTCCTCTGCCAAAACTCTCCTGTGCTGAGAGTCTGCTACCACTATAAAGGTGGCTGATCTTGTCAGTGGGGGCTTCCGCAGAAACTGCAACCGATGACCCTAAGTCATGGTCATAACCACCCAGGGGTCCGCCCCTATAGCCTCCCAAGACCGGCTGTCTCGCCGCCCCGGAAGTCGGCAGAGGGAGGCTGGGCTTGGCACACTATCAGGACCAAGGGGGGGCCTTGGGGGTCATCTGCCCGTAGCCACGTCCACCCCGTTGGGGTGGACGTGCCACGGCGGTTAGCATCCAGCCGGAGCCTTAGGTCATTTGGTCCCGCTAACTCTCGATGGGACGGCCCTGCCTGTGTATCTGTTGATACCCGCTGTCCCCGGCCCCGCCAGAGCATTCCTGACATCTCCCGGTCACAGCGGCGGGCATCTTGGGCTTGCTGGAGCATCTTACTAGCATCCGGCCCAAACATGGCCGATGGTACCACCGGCAGCTTGAGCAGGCAGTTCTGGTCTTCCCCCTGCAACTGTGATTGTGACAGCCAGAGGTGACACTTCATCATCCACATGGAGGCCGTAGCCCTGCCCATTGCCACTGCCTGCTCCTTCATGAGCTTAGCCAGGAGTGGGGACACCTGCTGCATTTCCTCAGCCTCTGTGTTTTCCCCCTCCAACTGTTTTGCTAGCAAACACTGATACAACGCCAGAATAGCTCCTGTGTTAACCAGCCGCCCCTGAACTGCCAATGCCGAATGCGTCCTGTTGAGCATGTTATCCATCATTTTCGTGCTCCTACTCGAGCAGCTCGGTTTCCCCAGGACCGATTTAGTCAGAGCCACCAGGGCCCCTAAAGCCTGATCCACGGCCCGCAGCCAATCCTCTCTTGACCTTCCACACATGTCAGCCGTCTACACAGTCCCGACCAGCGAGTAGCTATCGACGGTTTAGCAAACTCGTGATGCATCAGTTCCTCCACATCTGGGAGCAGTGGCAAGAAATTGGTACGCGACTGCTCTGTGTCGCCATCATCAAACCGGGAGGCCGTCCGGCCCTGCTCCGCCGGCATATCAATGTTCAATGCCCGGGCGAGTGACAAGGTCATAATGGAGGACAGGTATCTGCTCCTCCTCCTCTATTTGTCCTATCCCATCCCCCTGACCTAAGCGGATGACATCTGCATCTGAGTCGTAACCCAGTACGTCCACCCCCTCCTCCTCTGATGCCTCCATTGTGGGGATCACCAAATCTCTTAGAGTGGGAGGGGGGTTTATGGTCCCCAATGGGTAAGATCCATGAGCTGCAGGGAGGGCATGATTTATGTGTACACTGCTTAGGGCAGGAACATGCACAAATGGCCACGCAAAACCCGGCCTCCTGTATGAGTTAAAATGATCAGAAAACCCACGGATCGGATCGCGTGACGGATTTTGAGCCACGGATCACGGATTTTTCGGATCAGCAAAAAAGAAATATATAGGCTATATCAGATTTTTTCTCTCAAAATTAGATTTTCGATTTGAATTTTTAATACTATTATACTTCTCTAACCATTTGTTGCCCTGCACAGCTCAAAAAATATTTTTTTCTCATGACACAATTTATGCTTTTACTCTGAAGGCAGAACAACCCAACTTCCTGTTTTAGGTGGCACTGCGCCTAACTTCCTGGCTGTTGCTAGCTAACGAAGTCACTTGACATGGGTAGGCTACAGACCAGACCGGGTGAGTCTGGAAACATAACGTTGATGCTACGTTATGCTACTCGGTGGCCCCACGTGTTGTTTTGTTGTTATGTGTCCAAGGCAACATTTCACCGTCCAGTGATAATGTGTTCGTGAAAAGTGTGCGCGCGTGTGTGTGTGCGTGTTGTGGCTCTCGCTATCTTGTGCAGCCCGCAACATGCTGTGCTTTTTCAGAGGTGTTGAAATAAGTTTGTTGTCTTTAGTAGCCACTAGCCACAGCCTTCAGAGAGACTTTACAGCGGCGACAAGGGATGAGGAAGCTCACTTGTGCTTGCCATGATGATGCCTGTCTGTGTGTGGCTGCGCTGCAGGCGTTATCATACACTAAGTTAAACGTTAAATGAAACGAAAAGGGGGGGGGGGGGGGGTTGGGGGGGGGCGCGGACCACGACGTTCCGAACCGTGTGCCGAACCGTGGGGGCTGATCCGTACGGGTCACGGATTATCCATGATCCGTGCCAGCCCTAATCTGCATAGGCTAGGATAGGGGATCCCCCAAAATGAAGATCCGATTACCGGAGTTAATTGAGATCGGACCGTCACCGTTACTTTGACTAGGCGTCTTACAGCAATGACTCGCTGCTGGAGCTTCCCGGTTTGGCCTTGCTTTTGACCTGCAGGCACCGGTAATTTGACTGTACTTTTCTGGCCTTCAACCTTTAGCGACTTACAGCTATTTGCGGCTGGTGCTTCCCAACTCGGTCTGGCCTTTGATCTTGGTACCTTAATGATTTAACTTGGCCCTTCCCAACTTGGCCTACTTGGCCCCCAACTTGGCACCTCACCTTTTGACTAGGCGGCGCCCAACTTGGCCTTCTTGGCCCCCAAATTGGCAACTTGGCGCGCACCGCCCAACTTGCCTCCTTGGCCCCCAACTTGGCGCCTCCCGACTGACCCTAACTCTCTCTCTTCCCCCCCAAAAGGATGGCACGTTGAAATTTAGAACCGCCCCGATTTAACTTGTGTTCGAATCGGGCGATTTACTGCGCCTTACGGGGCACTGTGCTTTCGGGGAGCCACCACCAATGAGACATTTTGACATGGAAGTCGGGGACACTGTTCGTTGCCATGCTCACCGATTAAGGGAGGAGGGTTCTTTGGGCCGCCAGTATGGCCGCCTGCTCCGGGCGGATGTAGCTGGAGAATGCTGATGAAGACCAGCAGCCCATTTGCTGGAGGGAGGCGGAGGACACTCCTTGCACTCCTTGCACCGCGGCCGAGGTGGCCGCTCCGATCCTGAAGGAGTGGCTAGAGTAGTTCTTCGTCGGGAGGTTGCATTTCTGGAGCGTCTGCTTGAGGTGCAGGATGAACCAGGATCTTGTCATGTGGTGCCGAGGTGCAATGAGGAACAGGGGAGCCGAGGGGCCAGTCTGAGGCCTGAGCTTGATGTAGCGTGCCATGGACGTAAAGGGGCAGAAGGGGGAATTAGTCCGGGCGATGACTATGGAGCATGCCCCGCCTGCTTTGGCGTGTTTGAGGGCGATGCTATAGTGGTCGGGGTAAACTTTACTGTCAGCCAGGGTCACGTCCCGCGCGGGGTCGAACGTCGTGGGGGAAGTGAACTCGCTGACTCTGAGGAACCCGTAAAAGGCCAGGGAAAATACGCATTCTAGGAGGGCATTTATCAGTGGTGAGGGGCTGGCCTTTCTCGAGCAGGTCAGCAACTGTCGCAGCACGGGGAGGGTGATGGGACGCCTAGTGTCTGGGGCAGACGGGAAACGCGTCTGTAAAAAAATTTAGATCGTCAACCCTAACCCCGACGAGACAGCGTCCTCGTAAAAGAAGGAAACCCCGTTCCAGTCCGTTAGCAAGTGAGACCAGAACTGGAGGTCAGACCGGCAGCCCCTGTCGAGGGTGACTGGGTCGAGGAGCCCAGGGACTGAGGACGCCAGATCGAGCAGCCTAGAAATGAATGAGCGGCCCTGGGGAATTATGCGCATGGCGAACTGGGACAGGAGCTCCCGTTTGGTGACCTGGATAGAGGACGTATATGCCTGGGCGATTTCGCGGATTCGAGTCAGCTTCTCGAGGGGGAGAGAGGCTTGCATGAGCTCAGAGTCGAGATTGATGCCCAGGAATTCAATTGATGACTCGGGGCCGGCGGTTTTCCCCTCTGCTAGAGGCACGCCTAGCCTTCGGAACACCCCCTTCAGTTTGTCTAGGGAGACCGAGGGGACCGATGGGGGGTCCACCAGCAAAAAATCGTCCAGCATGTGGAGCATGGCGGGGAGACACTCGTTATTAAGCAGGATCCAGCATAGCACTTCTGATAGGGAGTTAAAAATGGCGGGCTGCTCCTGCAGCCGAATGTGAGCCTGACCGCAAAGTAGAACTTCGACTCCCATTTGATTCCGAACAGCGGCCATTGGGAGGGGTGGATGGGCATGACTTTAAAAGCGTCCGAGATGTCGGCCTTAGAAAGCTGGGCACCTCTCCCCGCAAACTTAATAAGGAGGATGGCGTGGTCTACTGAGGCGTAGTGGAGGGAGAAGGGTTCGGGGGGAATTAGACTATTTATGCTGGGGATGGGGCCGTGCCGGGGTGACGAGAGGTCGATTACCAGTCTTTTCGTGCCGCAATATTTGCGCGTGGCGACGCCTATTGGGCTTGTCCGGAACACCGGGAAGGGGGGGGACTTAAAGGGGCCGATTAGGAATCCCTTAGATAATTCTTTGGCGAGAAGTTGGGAGACTATTTCAGGTTCCTTGAGGGCGGATTGCAAATGTTTTTGATATGTGGGGGGCCAGGAGGGAGGAGACTACACCTACCCTGAACCCCTGGGAGAGGCCGGACAATAAGTAGTCGACGAATGCGCGGTCGGGGTGACGGGACAGCTCCTGCGCTAGAGCTGGGACGTCGATGGGGGTGGAAGGGTGGAGTTTTAGTATCCCCGGAAGCCCGTTCTCTCCTTCTTGGGGTGCAGCAGCTTTGGGGGGCGGGTCCTTCATGGGCAGACGGAGCGGGGGTGGGCGTCCCCGCAAGTGCTACATGCGTGCAGGAAAATACAGTTAGGGTACGTGCACACGTTCTCAATAACATATCTGCAGATCGTGTTGGGGCCATAGCTACGCACCTTGTTGCCTGCCTGGGAGGATCCGCTGGGGCCGGCCGCACGGGAGGGGGCGGGGACGGGAGCGGCGCTGGACTGAAAGGCCGCCTTTGGGCAGAATTGAGCCGAGTGCCCCGGTTCGCCGCACGAGTAGCAGGTGTTCGCCGGCCGCCCGCTAACCAGCGACGTGAAAATGTGCATGTCCATGATGGACCAGTTTAGCCGCGAATTAGCCTGAGTGATCATCAGGGCGGCTTTAGCGGAAAATGCTTTATGGTATTGATAGAACAATTTGCCGTGGTTGGTGTGGAGGTCCCCTATTAGCACCAGATACTTGTGTAGCTCGGGGCGGCGCTCTGGGTACACGTCGCAAATCACGTCGCGATAGACGCCAAACGTGTTCAGGAAGTCACCTACGGAAAGGTCTTTGGGCAGGTGGGGGTCGGATTACTTTAAATAGACGGGGGCGTCTGGGTCACCCGTAACCTTCCTTTTGCATTTGGGGGATGGCAGGAGGATGCTAACTAAATTAATGTCTCTGCCCTGCAAAATCTGAGACCTCAGCCTGGGAGAAACATTGGCACAAGGAGAAACAAAAGGCATACCAAATGGGACGGCGGGCGTGGCAGACGCCAGGGTATTCATCTGGGCGGGTTGGGTGGTGGTGGGGAACACGTCAGCTTGCTGCACGGGCGGGGGCGAGGGAGGGATCGGCTGCTGAGCCAGCTGGGCTGAGGCAAAGGCAGGGGGAATGGGGGGGGGGGGCGGAGCCTCCACGGGCCTCCACAGTTCTGCTAGCATCTAGCAGGGACAGCAGAATGGCTCTTGACGACCCCTGTCGGCTCGGCGGAGCTGCGAAGGGGGCCGTTTCCGCTTCCGGGGCGGCAGCCTGGAGGTCAGTGCGACCAGGAAGAATATGGCGTCTCGCAGTGGCCCCGCGGCCTGCTTTTCCTCTGCGCCTCCCGGCTCTCGGGGCAGCTTCCTCTTCTGGTCTTCGTCCGCGGCCTCTCGTGTGTCCGCTTCCTCTTCTGCTCTCCTCCCACGGGGCATCGCAGTGGCGCACCCCGTGCTACGGGAGCGCGCGCCGGCCCTTCTCATCGTGGCTTCGTTGGACTGGCCGGCTTGTGTCGTCAGACGTCTCGGAAGGCAGATACGCTCTGTACCCGATCCGGAACGGCTTCAGGGGAGATGGACTGCTGTCAAGCTAGCTGCTGCTATGATAGGCCAGAGAGAGAGAGGTGACGTAGAACCCTTGCTATATATATGAGAATGAACTGACGTCATATCTGACGTCAATGCAGACGTCATACTTGGACTTTGACTGACCACAACATAGCTGACGTCATACTAGAACTTGACTGACGTCACGGGGTGATCAGGTTATGCATGTGTGGCCTTCTGCTTGAAATTTGGTCTGGAGACCTCACTACTATTATACTTTAGTGAACAAAAATGTATCTCTCTTGGGGTTAGCTTTGGTGTAGTTGACTTTCTTCTGAAATAACTGCTAATTGTCAAACAGTCTTTTCAAAGCAGCATATACCCCAGCAATTAACCTGTACTTGTGGCCGGAGGGAAATCATGGGAACATCTTACTACAGACCTTCAAGAGAAGAGGAGAGAAGATGCTGTTTTAATAAGTAAGTAAGTAAGTAAGTAAGTAAAACTTTATTTCTATAGCGCCCTTCACAGCACGAGTGCACAGAGTGCTTTACATAAATAAAAACAGCATCAAAAAGAATACAAGCACAGGAATAGTACAAGAGGGGGGAAACATAAAACAAAAACAAGGAACATAGGGAACAAAGGGTGGCTAAAAAGACTAATTAACTCATTGAGTGCCAATGACGACAATCGTCGTCAATTCGAATACTAACGTAGAGTGCCAATGACGACGATTGTCGTCAATTGCGTTTTTTGACGGTGGGACGTTGATCAAAGCCTATAACATCTCCTGTAAAATTTTGGGGCATGTTGAATGTGTATAACCTATTTTACCGACCCATTAGGTGGCGACAGTGCTCTCCAGATTTGAGAAAGTTGAGTAAAAAACAGAGAAGAAGTTGTTATGGAAACGGAAACGGCATCGGTATGCATCGATATGCATGAAGCATAACGTTAGCTGTGCCTGTGAACAGCAGTCAATCTGCTGCCACAATTGAGCCCCTCCGTCTCCGCTGCGATAGCCCCTCCATATGATTTAGTTGCCGACACCAGTGTCTTTCTGAAAAGTTACATTATTCTCAGCTGGGAGCCGGCGACACGCTGTGAAAAAGCGGGGTGCAGCGCACTTTTCAGTGCAGAGCAAACGCAGAGCAAACGCAGCAGAGCCACCAGAGACACTCCCACGGAGGAGGAGGAGGGGGGTGGGGCACGCAGGGCAGCATACAACCATTGACAGTAAACACAGACCCAGACAGCAGGCTCGATGGACAGAGACAGGCAAACAAGCTAGAATATCTGATGCCCACCAGCAGTAAATCAAGACCAGCAAGAAGGTGTAGGGTCTGCGCACACAGGGGCCAGCGCTGCTGGTTGCAGCTAAAAAATATTATTTGGCCAAACAAAATTCCTTTGTTTTCACTGTTTTATTGAAGGAAACTATTTTTGAGGTGTCATTACATCAGAAAATATTAGCTTCAGAGTCAGTGATGTGCTTGAAATGCTTCATTTCACAAAAGGCTCATTATCTCAGCTTCTAAATTGAAACGTGTGTTTTTGCTGAAATCCACCTATCTTCTCCGGCTGATAACTAAAGAACGGAAAATGATATCAATAAACTTTTTTTTGCAGATGATAGAAGAGAGTCTCCTCGTTCTTTGGGCGTGTTCGGTGTTTACATAGTAATATCACACAATATTCTGTGGGCCTCGAGAAATCACTGAAAACGCTCTGAAACTCTGGCACTGGGAGCGTCCGTTCTCCAAAAGTGGCTGGCACTCAATGAGTTAAAAGCCTGCCTAAACAGGTGGGTCTTTAGAAGACGCTTAAAGATAAGCTCTGAGGGAGCGGCTCTCAGGTCAGGGGGGAGGGCGTTCCAGAGCCTCGGGGCCGTCGCCTCGAAAGCTCTGTCCCCTTTTGTTTTTAGTTTGGTCCTGGGTACGACCAGGAGCGCCTGGTCAGAGGACCTCAGTGACCGACTGGAAGAGTAGGGAAGGATGAGGTCAGTGATGTAGGCAGGGGCTTGGCCGAGGAGGGATATGTAAGCAAACACAAGGATTTTGAAATTAATCCTGTGATGATGGCATTACCCTATGGAATAGCCTTCCCCTACAGATTAAACAGTGCCAGAGCAGAGGTGTGTATAGAAAGCATGTGAAGCAGCTCTTGTGGAGGTCAATTAATGATTAGAGCTATTATTTCTTAGAGTATATTCTCGTTTATGTTTTATGTTTTTTTGTGATTTTTGTAGATTTTATTGGCTGCATGTACTGTATGTCATTCAATGTACTGTCTTGACACCAAGGACCACATTGGAAACAAGTCTGTAAATACTTTGATGTGCTATCCTTTGGGCAATACCTGCATCCTGTGATGTTTGTAGTTGTTTTTTTTACCCAGAAATAAATCAAATCAAAAATCAAAATCAAACCGGGAGCCAGTGCAGAGATGCTAAGATGGGGGTGATGTGACAAGACTTTTTTGACCTAGTAAGCACCCTAGCAGTAGCATTCTGGATCAGCTGAAGTTGAGCCACAGATGATTTGTTGAGGTAGGAGAATAGGGAGTTACAGTAGTCTAGTCCCGAAGAGATAAAAGCATGTATGGACATTTCTAATTCAGCATGGGATATAATGGACCGGAGTTTGGTGATATTTCTAAGATGGAAGAAGCAGGTGCGGGTCAGGGATTTTACATGTTTATCTAGGTGCATGGACTGGTCGCATAAAACCCCCAGGTTTCTTATGTGAGGGCGCACATTGTCCTTAAGGGACCCCAAGTGCGTCGTTATTTTAGATGCATTATTATTTTCACCCGCTACGATCAGTACCTCGGTCTTTGCTGCATTTAGTTGGAGGAAGTTGCTGCCCATCCAGTTCGTGATGGCAGACAGACACTCCAGCAGGGTGCTGAGTTCCTCCATTTTGTCGGGCTTGAAAGAGCAATACAACTGAATATCATCTGCGAAGCAGTGATAAGAGACTCCTTTAAACATACTAATGAGGAGGCCTAAGGGGAGCATGTAAAGGGCGAAGAGAAATGGCGCCAGCACGGATCCCTGTGGCACACCACATGAAAGGGGTGAGGGGTCCGATTTATAAGGGCCAACAGCCACGGAGAAACACCTCTCCTTAAGGTAGGAGGCAAACCAATTAAGGGCGCTCCCCGAGATTCCCACCCACTCCCTAAGTCTGTCTAGCAGGATTCTGTGATCTACGGTGTCGAAAGCAGTGCTAAGATCTAATAAAACCAGGACAGAGCATTTCCCGGAGTCAGAGGCCATCATGATGTCATTTGAAACTCGGTGGAATGGTTTTTGCGGAAGCCCGATTGGAGTTTTTATTTTTTTTATTTTTTACCTTTATTTATACAGGGGGAGTCTCACTGAGAGCAATGCTCTCTTTTTCAGGAGTGCCCTGTTCACATTCACACACACATTCATACCTGGAAGCTGACCAGTACAACCACAGTCTGATCTGTTGGCCACTGATCAGCTCCACTGGAGCGGTTGGGGATAAGGGCCTTGCTCAAGGGCAACTCAGTGGTGGTAAGGAGGGAGAGGCAAGCGCTGCCTTTTTCACTTTCCCCACCCAGATTTATCCTGCCGGTCCCGGGGATTGAACCGACGACCTTCCGGTCACAAGCTCGCTTCTCTAACCGTTGGGCCACCACTGCCAAAATGTGTCTTTTGTCAAAATTTGGAATTTGTCTGCAATGTTGTGGTTTGACAGGTAGGTGGTGAGCTGGTTAGCCACCACTTTCTCTAGCACCGAAATGGGCCTATAGTTGATAGTTTGGGAGGGGTCCAAGTTTGGCTTCTTAAGAAGGGGCTGGACAACCGCTTCCTTGAAGTAGGCTGGTACAGAGCCGGAGACTAGGGACTTGTTTATAATAGTGACTAAACTAGGGCCAACAGAACTAAACACTTCCTTGAGCATGGATGTAGGTAATATATCTAGGGGGCTAGTGGAGGGCTTCATGGAGCTTACTATTTCTAAGAGATCATTTAGGGAGACAGGGGTGAAACTGCTCAAGGAGGAGTGGATGACTGGGCAAAGCGGGAGGGGGGAAGGGGAGGGATGTTTGCCCTAACAGCAGCAACTTTGTTTATAAAGAACAAAAGAAAATTGTTACAATCTTCGTTTGAGTACACAGGTACAGCAGGAGTAGGGGGACTGACAATGGAATTTATGGCCTTAAACAATACTTTAGGATTATGCTTGCTGGAGGAAATAAGGTTAGAAAAATACACTGCCCTAGCACTCTTAACCAAGTCATTAAATTCAGTAAACAGATCTTTGATGAGCCCTGTGGGGGAATTGGGCCCATACTGAATACACACATCAAAAACAGTGCAACTTCGTGTTGTAGGCTATATGAGGGATCAGATGAGCAGCATTTTGGTAAACAAACTGCATTTCCGGGTGGAAACTGCAATGGGACCCTATGGAGCCTGAGCTTTGAGTACTCACTCTAGCCCCAGTGGTGCGGTGTACATTTTAAAAACTGCGACAGTTCACACAACTTTAACACGGCATGCATATATTATACATCAAACTCTTGAGCAACCTCTGCTCTCACTCAGAATGTCAAAATATAAGCGATGTCATGTATAGTTTTTGAGATATTAACGTTTGTTTGGCACAACCAACTCATACTAGTTAAGGGACCGTTCGTTATTTTAAGGACTAAATAACTAGTGTGCAAAATGGCCGACAAGCACACACGCTGTAAGGCAGGTGCTGCGTGTGTGCCAGCCAAACTACCAACTAACTTCTTCAGCGTTTTTAAACGGATGGTATTTCCACACTATGGTTGGATACCAACTATTGTTTTTATATTATGTCTACTTTTAACCTCAACACGACAACGTTTACCCACCGAATGCGACGGGAAAGCCTGTTCCCCAGCTCATGGGAGCCAGCACCTGCTGTACTCCGCTTTCCTGAACAACGGACGAGCAAGAGTTCCATCCACGACACGAGAGAAAATCAACCCAGGCAGTAAGACGTTAAGACTTTTACATCTGGCGCTTATCGTATTACTGGCAGGCGACGTGGAGATTAATCCCGGTCCACAGTGTTTGGATGCTATCAATGAGGCTATCCAAGCCTCCCAGCTGCCACTAATTAGCCGCCCTCCCCCACTAACCTGGCTAACGCTACCGCAGCTGCTGCTGCCTCGCAGCGCGTCGGCTGCGCCGTACAGAGGGTCAGCTGAGCAGGTGCGAGAGGCCAGTGGTGGTCTACTACTGCCAATTACCATCAGCAGGGCCCGTGAAGGTCCGTTAGCGGGCCCATTACCGCAGCTACGGCTGCCTCGCGGCACTTCGGCTGCGCCGTGCAGAGGGTCGGCTGGGCAGGTACGAGAGGCCAGTGGTGGTCTACTACTGCCAATTACCATCAGCAGGGCCCGTGAAGGTCCGTTAGCGGGCCTATTGGCGCGGCGGCAGGGGGCCAGTGACGGCCCGTCACCCCCGATCCCAAGCAGCACAACGACGGGACGGCTGTCTCCGACGTCTACAACACGGGAGCGGGCTGGGCCCCCGCGGCCCATAGCTGTCCATCCGACAGCCTCGACTGATCATCCAACAATCTTAACACGGTCGCGGGCTGGGCCCCCGCGATCGGCGGCTGAACACCCGGCCAGAGCCTCTATCGAGCTATCATCTGGTGATAGCTTAGCAGCGCCAGCCACATCCGACGCGCCAGACCATCCAACAGCTACAACACGGACGCGGGCTGGGCCCCCGCGGCCGGCGGCAGACCATCTGGCTGGGGCCTTCATCGAGCTATCATCTGGCGATAGCTTAGCAACGCCAGCCACATCCGACGCGGCAGACCATCCGACAGCTACAACACGGACGCGGGCTGGGCCCCCGCGGCCGGCGGCAGACCATCTGGCTGGAGCCTGCATCGAGCTATCATCTGGCGATGGCTTAGCAGCGCCTGGTCACCCGGCCGCCACAACACGGTTGCGGGTTGGGCCCCCGCGGCCTCTGACCATCAACAGCACTTCGGCTGCGCCAACTACCATCAGCGGCCTCCTACCTTCGTCTTCCACCACCAGCTCGACTGCGGTGCTACCCCTGGCTACCAGCGGCGCAGCGGAGACGATCCATCAAACGGGCCTAGGGCCTGCATCTCAGAGGTCCATAGCAGCGGCCCATCGAACTGGGCTGCCTTTTTCCTCTAAGCTAGCTAAGTATAGAAACCCTGTAATCAAAAGACATCGATCCTTAAAAATATTTCGGACACTAAATCAAGCAAGGTCAATTTGGGACCCTGTATGTAAAAAGGGGGGGTTGTTTGGGGGGCATCTAAATGCCCGTAGCATGCTACCTAAACGGGAGCAATTAGAACACCTGCTATGTAACTCTAACATTGATTTTCTGGGGATATCTGAAACTTGGCTAACTAGCTCCTCACCAGAAGCTGCTATCTCATTACCGGGATATACTAGTTTTAGAAGGGATAGGGGGGGTCAGGGGAGGGGTGGGGGGGTAATTTTGTATGTTAGGGAACATCTGAAATGCAACCAGATTATATGGCCCAATGATTTTAGTCTAGAATGTGTTGGTGTAAATATCTCTCTGTCCGATGAAATGTCGCTGGTGATTGTCTGCATCTATCGCAAGCCTTCGGCTAAAATTGATTTTTATGATCATCTCAAGACGCTCCTTAAATCATGTGACCACAAAAAAGAAATTATTTTGATTGGAGATTGGAATATAAATTGGGACGCGAAAAAAGATAGAAAAAGCCTGAAATCAATTATGGATTATTTTAATTTTACTCAGTTGATTGACCAACCGACTAGAATTACTCATCGATCTCAATCAAAAATTGACTTAATTTTCTCGAACAAACCTAGAAATGTTACTAAAATACATAACCTGTTAACAGGAATCTCGGACCATAATGCGATTTTCTTCTCCAGAAAACTTAATAAATCTCGCTTCCAAAACCCATTCTCTAGTACTTCTAGTACTTCTGATAACCGTACAAACATGATTGTCCCTAAAAACGAAGAACAAAATCTGGCAAGAGCTCTAAAAGATATTGAGTGGGATAATCTCACCACGTGTGATGATGCAGACATCAGCAGCGATATGTTTCATTCTAGGTTGAAGGATGTAATCCTCGGTTTCTCCAGACGAGGGAGCCATAGGAGGAGGAACTCAACCTCCCTCCCCTGGCTCAACTCGTCGTGTTTGAAACTGATGAAAGTCAGGGACCTACTGCTTAAAAAGTCAATTACAACTGGGCTAGGCACTGACCGACAATTGTTTGTTTCAGCTAGAAATAAGGTGATTGCTGAATTAAGGAAGGCGAAAGCCAACTTTTTTGTTACTGTTATGGAAAGTGCAAGGGGGAACAGCAAAAAGATCTGGCAAAATATTAGCAAACTGACAGGTAAACAAATGAAACAGGACTCTAAAGCTATGGAATTAAATGTTGACAACCGGCTGGTGAGCAACCCTGTCACCTTGGCTGAAAAACTCAACACCTTCTTCATAAAATCTATTGATGACATCTCGAAACAGTTTGGCGTATCCACATGCTCTGTAAATATGGTGAATAACCCTACAGTCAATGGAGTACCAATTTTTACCATCCAGGAAATCTCTGTACCTGAGGTCATTGACATAATTAGTGCTTTGAACAGCTCTAAGGCTAAAGATGTTTATGGTCTTAACACCAGCTTCTTGAAATTAAATAAAGAGACATTAGCGCCACCTATTATGCATCTAGTTAATTTATCCATTAAGTACTCAACCGTCCCAAAGGCATGGAAACTGGCCTCAGTTACCCCAATCTACAAAGCTGGTGATAAATCTGACATGAACAACTTCAGACCCATCAGTATTTTACCGATAATCTCTAAAATCATTGAAAAATGGGTCGCTAAACAACTTATAGAATTTCTTGAGACGAGCCAGACCCCCTTGCACCCCATGCAGTTTGGTTTTCGTCCACACCACTCAACTGACTCTGCTTTGGTCCTGCTCTTGGAGAAAATAAAAGGCTCCTTGGACAGGGATGGTTGTGTGGGAGCTGTGTTCCTCGATCTTAAGAGGGCATTCGACACCGTCAACCACAGTGTGCTCCTCTCTAAATTGTCCAGCTTCAATTTTTCTGCTGAGGCCATTAAATGGGTTAAATCATATTTGTCTCACCGGGAGCAGTGCACTGTGGTTGGCGGTGTCAGCTCCCCTTACCTGAGCTGTCCAGTAGGGGTCCCCCAAGGGTCAATTTTGGGCCCAATTTTCTTTTCCCTGTACATTAATGATCTTCCAGATTTCTGTTTTAATGTAGATGTCCAGCTTTATGCTGACGACACAGTTATTTTCACAAGGGCTAAAAACCCAGTGGAGGCGGCACGTGTCCTATCTTCAGCTCTCTCTCATATTCAGGCATGGCTAACAAAATCTTGTCTCGTGCTGAATGCAAAAAAAACCGTTTGCATGTTCTTTTCTAAAAAAAACATTGCACCTTCGCGCTCCAATGTTTTCCTGGGGTCAGAGGAATTATCAGTAGTTAACGAGTTTAAATATTTAGGCGTGATGCTGGACTCCAATTTAACGTTCAGCAATCACATTAAAATGATCTCCAAAAAAATTAAATTCCACCTGTATAATTTCAGACAAATAAGGAGCTGTCTGTCCACAGACGCTGCGTTTTTATTTTTACACTCAATGATCCTTTCGCATCTGAACTATTGTATAACTAGCTGGTCGCTGACAGGAGTAACCATCCTCAAACCAGCCGAACTACTCTATAAAAAAGCCCTGAAAATACTAGATAAAAAACCCTTTTCTCATCACCACTGCCATATCATACGTAAATATGGCATGCTAAGTTTTGAGAACTTTAGAAATTTCACCTCTGCCTGTCTAATATACAAAGTTCTACATGGACTGGCGCCGCCTCCTCTTGCTGACTTTATCAAATATCGTGCGACCGCCAATTCGACCCGTGTCACCCGGGCCATTACGAACAAGGTCTGTGAGGTCCCCTTTAGAAAAACTTCCTTTAGCCAGAAGACCTTATCCTTTACGGGAAGCACCCTCTGGAATAATCTACCTCCCTCTATTAGAGAATGCCCTAGTCTCGCCACTTTCAAAGGCCAGTTGAAATTATGGCTCAGATCAAAACAACAATGTGACCACACTTAACATCTGTCATGTTTCGCTGCATGCTCTGTGTGTTTTATTCATTTTAGGTTTTACTAACCTTTTGTACTATTAATTTTTTGGTTCTATTAATTGTGTGTGTTTTAATCATTTTTGGTTTTACTAATCTTCCGTATTATTAATCTTTTTTGTACTATTAATCTTTTTTCTCCTTCATGATTACATCAACCTGCCATGGGACTACAGGTGGAAACTAGCCCTTGGGCTATAACCTGACATGTTTACTGTACGGCTGTACTGTTCATTAACGTGTAATGTCCCATTCTTTAAATAAATGAATCTGAATCTGAATCTGAATCTGAAGGAAGGGTCCACTGGAGGAAAATAGGGGAGGGTCATTTTGTTTTAAATTTAGGCTGAGGGAGGGTACACTCTCTTTAATTTGAGTCCAGGGGAGGGGTATACAATTTTGATTCGATAAAAATATATAAACTTTTTTGAGTTGCTTCATTTACACCCCTCCTGTCCAAACTGTTTGGTATGTCCTGGTGCATTGTTTCTCTTTGGCGGTCCTATCTGTCGATCTTTGTGCTTGGCCTATCCAGACAGTAGGCGTGTACAGTATCTGGCGAATCAGTGGCGCTTTTCTGGTGATAATATGGAAGTACATTTCCAGCGCGAATAACCCACTGTCTGGAACAAAGTCGAGCAAGCAAACAGACATGGCATCACAAAATACATAATTATGGGCTCTATCGCTGTGGCCAGCAGATAAGTCCTCTTAGGAAGTCACAGTAGTGGGCAGATAAGTCCTCTTAGGAAGTCACAGTAGAACCAAGTTACGGCTCACTCATCTCCTAAATTACCTTAAGTTAAGTTGCGAGTCTGCGAGGGATATTTATACCACCAGGATGACATATATGTTTCACATAGGGTTGTGTTTTGATTTCGAGATTTTATTTTGTCCAATATTGAAATGTTCTACAATTGCATGTTGTGTAATACACATTATTTCTATCTACCTTTCTATATATTTAGGCTAATTTGGATGCTATTTATTATTGAAATGTTAGTCCAATGCATGCTGGGAGATTTGTAGCGACTGGAGGAGGCGGTCGCTCTGATTGGTGACAGTTCTGTAAGATCCCTGTCTCAGTCTGCATTCTTCCATGCAAGCTCGCCACAATATTCTATGGGGAGGGTCAATCATATTTTTCAAATCACTTAGGGAGGGTCAAGGAAAAATATATTTTGATCAGGGAAGGGGCACAGCTTTTTATTTCAGAGCACACCAAATCGCCTCCAGTGACCTCCCCCCTTCTAAATAACGAACGGTCCCGAACTAACTGTAACTAACCCGTGGTTCCGGGTGTTTTGATGTGATTTGTTGTTGTGATGTCACGCTGATTCCTCGTATATGATTGGACCGGATGGGCAGTGCAGGCTCCTCCCAGCTTCAGCCTCCTCATAGCTGAATGAGGCAGAGCCCTTTGCACAGTAGGACACATGGAGATGTTTTTAAGAGGATGATAAGCCATTGATCAAATCTGCAGCTTTCCATTTGGATAAAGTCTGGAGATCTAGGGCATTATAAAGACATCTAAAACATCGCTCAGTTTCCTAAGCAGTGCTGAGATGTGACTGAGAGCAAGCAGTTTAGCAATATATCCTCTTTCTAAATGTTCCCTCCAACATGGAAATAAACCCTATAATATGCCTGAGCGCTCCACAACAGACTGTGAAGACTCTTACTGTCAATCAGGCTCAGGCCCTATGGCACAGGCACAGGATTGACAGGGTTACAGGCTCAGTTGCACACCAAGTTCTCCACACCTCTCCAACTTCTCCTGCTCCATCACTTGTTAGTACAATATGTTATCCAAAAAACAGAGCCTTGAAGACACCAGCTGTCGTCTAAGGCAGAAAACACGAGAACGATGCACTTGAAACATATAAGTGTGCGCTAGGGATTAGCCAACCCAAAGCGACCACTTCAACTCAGATTTATTTTCACGATCACATTGGAACATCACATACAAGCCTACTAGTTAGAGAATTTTAGCAAAATGCTTGGACCATCTGTGAAAAAATTTACTACCAATAGCTTTCTTCACCAATGTGTTCTTATAGGTGTCTAGAATCACCTCTCAATTAGTGCAAACCCAAATCCTTGTGGAAAAATGGAATGATTATACACTGTGCTTTACATAACAATAACCAATATACCAATATCATATGGTCAGGGAGACATTTTTACTCAAAAATAATGTTTGGAATGGATTCAGCACCCCTGAAAACCCCTAGTTAGACACCCCACAAGTTCATTTTAGACTTTTAATTTTTATCATATTTTTCACCCAAGCCCTCGGGGCACCTTAACTTTGATTGGCTCTCCAGGATTTTCCACGAGGATTTGGGTTTGCACTAATTGAGAGGTGATTCTAGACACCTATAAGAACACATTGGTGAAGAAAGCTATTGGTAGTAAATTTTTTCACAGATGGTCCAAGCATTTTGCTAAAATTCTCTAACTATACAGGTGAAAATGGCTGGATTGAGGATTTCCCTGGGGCCTCTTGTGATAGCTACGTCACTTGTGACTGTTGTGGGACAGGAGTTATTGTGATGGCTACGTCACTTGTGACTGTTGGACAGGAGTTTTTGAGGTCAAGTGTCCCTACAACTGGGGCCAAGAATGTGGCGGTTTGGAACAGTGGCTCAAAGACCCCTCAGGACACCTAAAAAGTGTGACTGGTTTAAAGTCATCCCTACTTCACACAGGTATATGACATGAAAACAATGTCAAAATTGCATTTGCAAAATAATTTAGTTCAGTTCACATTTGTTGGAATGGGATAGAAAAAAGGTGTAAACCGTTAAATCCTTGTGTTGTGTTGATTAATCCTTTGAACGGAGTCTGTTCAGATTTAATACCTGCTTGCAACTGAAAATTACTATTAGCTAAATCAGCTGTATTGGCTTATTAGATATAATCATTACTGTAAGAAACTGGTTTATTTGCTCATTAGCCAAAACACCTGCTACTGCGGCTCAGTTGACCTATGTGTTTATGTATATTGTGTGGTTGCTAGATGTTTTAATTGTTGACATGTGGAATTCTTTGGTAGGTGCAGATAGAAATGTTTGCCACCAGGAGTCAGTACTGCGACTTCATAACTTGGACAGCTATGTGTCATCTTCCGGGTCCCAATATCTGATGACTTCATCTACAGTGCAGTTGGAACCATCACTAACTTCTGGAGTGGCCACATTCTCCCAAGACTGACAATGGCCTTTCAGGTATATATTGTTTGTCAGTAAGTTTTTTAACAGCATGTTAACCCCACCTCCATCAACATGTATATGTAGTTCAATATAGAGAGCCCACTATGCCTAAACTGGAAGTGGGCATGACTTTAGCTCTATTGTTTGTTGATGTAGTTCATGTTCCTGTATTATCCTTTTGGTGTGGGATGGGCAATCATGTGCCATGGAGCGCCACGGGTGCAGGTTTTCTCTTTTTTTAATTAATATATTTATTGATTTTCATTCTTTGTAACATAAATGTGAAAACACATTCATTCTAACCAGATCACAGGAACTAATCTGTAAACTGAGCTGGTGCAGTATTTGATTGGAAAGAAATACCTGCAGACCATTGGCCCTCCATGGCACCTGACTGCATATTTCAGAAGTGTATCTAACTAAAGAATGTGTGAATATGGAGTGGAAGATGACCCTGAAAGACCAGGGGCCAGTGGCAGAGCAGACATCCAGGCGAAGAGCAGTGCAGGTAGGTTTGCTGCGAAGGAGCTGTGATGGTAAGCCAGGAAGCCGATTAGACCTGTAAAACAAGATATTTCTGGTGAAGAAAGGACTTTTCTCAAACAAATTAATGACTTCATTCTGTTTTTCTTCCAATCTGGGAACCCAGAGTCTGCGACAGCCATACCTTTTTTCCCATCTTCCTGTACAGCGCGCCTCTCCTGCCACCGTTACTTCCTTTTCCGCATCCGTGCTCCACTGTTTACAGTCTAAATAGCAACTTGTGCCATGACTTTAGAGTAATTTTCCACTGTTGTTGTAAGACGAGTTGATGTCTTCTATGCAGTTTTAACATTATTAGTTAATAGCCGAAATGGACGCGGAAAAGGAAAGCGGAAGTGACGGAAAAGCCACCATCACTTCCTTTTCCACGTCCATTTCTTGCACCTTGGTAAAACGGAGGCTATTCTTTTTGGTTCCAAAATCAAGCTAGGAATGGCCTCTGACCTTAAGATAATCTTGAATGATATAGTATCTGCTAAGCGTCAGGGGTGTATTCTAGAAGGTACTGTAGCTTGGACGGTAAGAACATGGCCAACAAAGTAATAAGTAGGGTCACAGCTTTGACCAAATTTTTAGCTAGAACCGCCAAATTTCTCAATAGAGATTCAATTTTAATTTTAGCCAACTTGTTGATTTTATGTCACTTTGACTTTGCTTGCACCTCCTGGTTTGAGAGTACCCAATTTTAGCAACATAATTTGATGTCCTGGGGTGGCACGTCCGTGCGTAATGACGTTTCTGTGCTGCACAGCGTGGAGATTATGGTACGATCAAGCGCAGTGAGTGTTTTAGCGCCTGGAGCACAGCTAAGGGTTCATACTCCTGTCAGTGCCCCTGACCAAGGCAATGGCAAAATAACTGGAGTTGGTCCCCGGGCGCTGCACCGCGGCTGCCCACTGCTCCTAGTTCTAGGAAGGTTCCTAGTAGAGGATGGGTCAAATGCAGAGCATGAATTTCCCCATGGGGATAAATAAAGGATAACTTAACTTAAGAGGTCCTTTTCAAAGCTCTTAGCGCAAAGTAATTGCGCGCTGCTGACGATAGGATAATGCCATCTATCCCCACATTTTACTGCTGAAACGCCTGCTTTGGCATGTGGCACACCTATGCCCAGTACAATTATAACAGGCATGCACTTGTGCCCGCCCCAAATTTCCATTGCGCACGGCGTTAAATGAGCGCAAACGCTAAATTATCGCTTTTGGGAAGGTAGGGCCCTATATCCCCATGAATAACAACTTTTAATGTTTCCCATAGACCATAGTGTTGAATCTGATACTTCTCCGTTGTCATTAAATTCCATAAAGTGCTTTAATTTGGTAGTAAGTTCTATAAATTTCCCATCGGCGAATAAGGCAGGGTTAAGATGTAGTTTTGTTTAGGAAGATAGAGGTTCAACGAAATAATCAAAGGGGCATGGTCAGAAATCAAAATGTTATGGTATTTTGTGTTGATAATGTGGGAAATGAACTGAGAGTCTATTCAAAAATAATCTATTCTGCTGTAGGATTTGTGGGCATGTGAGTAAAATGAATATTCTTTATCAGTGGGGTGTTGTATTCTCCAAGTGTCTATTCCTAGGTTCCTCGATTTGATCAAATTATTTAAGACTTGCACAGATGGTATGTTTGAGGGTGGGCGTGTGGACAATCTATCTAACTATGGGTCTAAGTAGCAGTTAAAATTACCACCGTTGTTGTTGTTGTCCGGGATTAAATCAAAAACTCTTTAAAAAAATTAGGATCATCAATGTTGGGGGGGGGGGGTAAATTAACTAATTAACTAATTAACTAACTAATTTATAAGCTGGGTGAGAGGACGACAGACTCAACTCTCAGTGCCTGCAATTTTCACGTTGAAACTGCTACCTCTTCCCTAGAGGTTGTCCGTGACCTTTGACACCTCTTATGAGAAATCACGTGAATTAACGACAGCTGTCCTCATGCATTTGTTCGGTGTTGTGATGTTGAGATGATTTTCTGGTCAGAAATATACTTTTCCGACCAAGGTTGTATTTAACTTTCTAAGAGCGGCACTACCTGTTTTCCAGTGGGGATATAGGGCTCTATTCTCCCACAGGCCATCGGCGCTATTACGGGCCTTAACCGCAAAAAAACGTGCCTTGCGCCTGTTTCGGCAAGATAGCAATAGGCTTTAGGCTGCCAAATGCGCTTTAGGCCGAATGGGCGTGGCGCAGTCCCAAAGTGGGCGTGTCGGCGCTAAATACCAGCCTAGTGATATCTTGGGACCTGGCGTACATTTAGCGCTTTGCGCTTTTGAAAAGCAGGCCTATTCTGTGCCTTCACTGCCTCTTCTCTGTCACCCTTCTCTCTCTCTCTCTCTGAGTTCCCAGCATGCATTGTGTTTCTCCATTTCGCTACTAAATAGCAACCAAATGAGCCAAAATAGATATAAAAGGTAGTTCTAAATTAATGTGTAATGGTAACACAGCCTGCCATTGTCAACATTTCAATATTGGACCAAATAAAACATCGAAATGAAAACACCACCCTATGTGAAACATATATGTCCTCCTGGGCCTATATATACCCCTTGTCGAGTTAACGTGATTTAGAGAAGTAACAGCGGAACGCGCTTCGGAACGCGCTTCTAATGGCATCTGCTATACTGTGATGTCCCTCCAATAACTTGGCCCTATTTCACATTTAGTTTTACAATAAAAACACATTTATGCAATGACTTGACATAATGTAGGCTATATTTATGTGCATCATCCTTCCTGCAGCAGGCGAGAGAAAATGATATCTTTCTGGACAAACTTTCACCAATCTAATAGGCTATATTTTTCTAGCTGATGCATAGAACATTATTTTCACTTTGATATTGCTATAGTGTAGCGTATTTACATGCTTGCAGTATTTAAACTGCAGTTAGATTGGTTTGAGAAGCATCATAATATGGAATAATAGCCGATATATGGAGACAGACGGGATGAAGGGAGGTGGGGGGGGGGGGGATCAGAGGCTTGGGTTTCGTCTGGTTTTGCGGGACCAGTGGAATTGGAGCTAAAAAGGCAAGCGTGCCATTCGTTTATTGCACTTATCCAATGAGCATGACAGTGCATAATTTTACGCCTAAAAGGCGTGGTTGTAATGCTTTGGGCTGCATCTAGCGCCAGCACGACGATATCAAGTGCGCCTGTCCACGCCCACTGCTTTGATCTGCGCCTGCCGCTCGGCCTAGAAACTGCGCCGATGCAACGATAGGGCCCATACTGTATAATAACTTTATGCCTTTACCCTGTCACTGTAGTTGAATGAAAACGAGTGATGACTCCTACCCAAATTAACCCTTAAGAACTTTCATCATGTGAACCAGACTAGCATTACATCACAAAGGAGAGGCTGTTTAACACTAAGTAGACACTTGTTAAAATAAGGAAGGAAATGGACTCAATTAAGAATTGCTTTAATGAAAGAAATAGAGCAAAGCTTAAGCACAGAAAATGTCAATACAGTCTTATGCACCAACAATAATCAACATCGTAATCAATGCACTCAATAACATAATCAACACCATAATTAATTTGATTTCTTAAAATCACTTCCACCTCTCTGTTTGATTAACTTCCCAAAATCCCATGTTTACTAAATCATGTAAAAGATCAATTACATTTAATTCAAACCAAATCAATCACATATGGCTGTGGCGTGGTTAAATCCATTTGAATTTAATTCACTTGAAATAAATTGAACATGACCATGGTATACTTTAATTAGTTACTGTAACTTGTATCAGATTAAATTGACTGTGGCTATGTGGCCTTTCCATTCTAAAAATACCTTAGTCGCAGCCACTCTCTGAGTGAAACTTCTTTCTCTTTCTCTTCTCTCTCTCATGTGCAGACCTGTTGCTTCAATTGTGGCGTCATAATGAGGAAGCAACTATCCTTATGCTTTGAAATTCTATGAAATGGACAATTGAAATCCGCCACAGGATGCTATGACCTCTGTCTTCCTGTAAAACCTATTCAAGGTCGAGTCACACATAACCTCATTGATTATACACTGACTGTTATACATTCACCAATTATTCACCAATTATAAATACATTTCACATTTATCTACCAGACACATTACTACACATCAATTACAACAAAACACCCGATTACAACTCATAATCAATTGATTACATAAACAAAACCTGATTATCACTTATACTTAACTGATTATAAACCTTGTGATTACTGAATTATATCATAATGCAATAGCCTCTAACTTGCTCTTTTCTTCCTGCTCCGATGCTATGGAGAGCCCCAGGGATAATTTTCCGGACTTGTTCCTGGGGCTCTCTATTTGGCTGCATCAAGCCGTGGTGTCCTGGATGACATCACTCCTCCGCTGAATGTGCTCATTGGCTTGCAGGATATGTGATCACAAACCACAGGGAGGTTTGAGGAGATGTGGGCGAACCATGCTCATTTATATACACACAATATAAATTCACTGACTCTGAGGAACCCATGAAAAAGCTAGGGAAAACACACACTCTAAGAGAGTCTAAAAAGGGGGAGTCTGAGGCAGGTTAACATCTGCGGCAACATGGGGAGGGTAATGGGACGCCTAGGATCAGGGGCAGAAGGAAAAGCTTTCCAAAAGCCTTTCAGTAGTAATTTGATTACAGGATTTGCGGGGGCACCTAGCATCAAATTGAATGCCCGCCACCAGGCTGTGGATATACGGAGGGCGGAGGTGATGGACATCTACACAAAAGGACTGGGCGAAAGGGCAGATTGACAGAGAGGCAGAACATGGCAAAGATCTGCCTCGCTGCATCATAAGCTTTTGTAGTGGAATTAGGCAATCCTGTCCTAATATAGAACTGAGCTGAGTTGAATAATTGGGTGAGACGGGGATCGTGATTTAAGAGAGATGGGGGCAGAAAACGGGGATCTTGCTTTATGAGAGGGTGAGGGCAGAAAAGGAAGGGAATGGCGTTGGAGTTGAGTCGGCTTCAGGGTAGAGGCTGTGGAACACCTGGAAATTGAAACAAGAGAGGTGATCACCGATTATGTTAATATGATAATATAATATGATAATATGTGCCTGGCAACTATGATGATGATATTAAATGTGATGTTACCTTTTCATTATTGGAGGTTGGAGACTTTGTTCCTAAATGGATCGTTTTGATCCTCGTAGCCCCTTTTGTCGATCCATGTATTAATTTCCCGGAGATGTGCCACTGTCAGGACATCCTTGCCTTCAAGCTTGTTGGACCATTCCTTTACCATGTCTTTAGAGTACTGTTGAAAACTGCCATTAAAAACTTCAAGTCTGGTTTTACTCATTGGGTCGAGGTCCTGAAAGTTGTTGGTGCTATCCAGCTGATATCTGGGCATTGAACCAAGGGTTGTCAGTTTGAAGGTGGCCACAACATCATCCTTGCTTATGGCAGTAGCCACGCACATTCTGAACTCTTTTGACTTTGTACTGGGAAACTCTTGGCATAGTTCTTTTGGCACATAAACAGATGGAAGCTCACAAGGAATTAGCTTGGTATCCAGAGGAGATGACTGTGTTGCCACTTCAAGCATGGATATAGCTAATTTGCTCTTCTGGTTCATTTTTCTGGACCACAGTATGCTATTCACTGGTGGTTGGTGATCTGCATTGATGAATTGCCCAATTCCTGAGTCTCCATAATCTCTCATCAAATCTGCATAGCGTCCTATTTTTTCAACCTCTTTCTGAAGCACTGCTTTGCTTTCTACTATTCGGGCAGCTCCCTCTGCATTATACCAGTCTCCTCCTCTGAAAACTTCATTCCACTCTTTGCGCTTGATGAAAGGCTCCCATTGGCTGGGGTGTCTCTGCAGGGCGTCGGCCTCCAGAGCGCGGAGGCGATTTGCTTCCAAACTAATGTCTGCATCACTGGCGTCCGGCCTCATGCCTCGCGCCAAAGCGTGAAACAGGCAGCTCTTGCCTTCACTGTTGCCTTCACTGTCTATGGGCACTTTCTTGTTTTTAATCCACACATCATAATGGCCGTCTGGGTATTGGTCACTCTTTGGATTGTAGATCAGTGTCACAGTTTCACTGGCAGGTTCAGTGCTTGGGTTCAGCTCCTGCATTTTGATAAGTTCGCCAACTGTTAGGATTACAACCGTAGTACCAATGATTTCTGACAAGATGCTCATATCGAAAATGGTACCCGGCGTTGTGGTATCCATGATCTTTTTAGCATGTGACTGTGAGCGTTCGCCTGCCTCTCTTACATGTGTAGAATTCTTGTCTACAGGCATGTATGCCATGTAGCTGTTGTTAAGTCCAGCTCTGAGTCTCTCCTCCGTTATGTCGCTCTTTAAGCCAACTCTTACATGATCGCCAATGATGCCATTTACTTTGTCTAGGCCAAGAGAAACAAGGTGACTGGAGAACTTCTGATCGAACACTTCTACCATAGCATCGGCCAATAAAGCACTGATGGTGTTGGCTGCATCCTGCTTGAATTCTTTCAGCATCTCAATGTCTGAAGCAGAAAGATCCTTCACCTTCACTTTCTCTGAAAAGCCCATTTGTCCTTTAAATTTAGTCAGCTGTTTGTGAAGGTTTGAGAAGAACTTGCTGGAGAGGCTGAGCGCTGCATGGAGGGCTTCTCCTCCCAGTACCCCCATGTGCATGGCTTTGATGCCTGTCAGAAATAAACATGTTTTTCCTTCAGCCTCTTCGTTGGCACTGTCAATCACTGAGAGGATGGATGAGCTAAGCTGGTTCTGCCAGCTGAGGTCTGCATAGAAAGGCTGTATCGCAGTGTCGCTTAACTCGTTGAAAATGGCCAGGAGTCCACTCTTCCTTTTCTCGTCCTGCAGGAGATCAGAAAGTTGTTGTTTGTCCTCAAGGTGTGACAGTATAATGGAGTCAAATAAAGCAGAGTCTTTTTCCATGTTGGATTTAACATCATCAACAATTCCCTTTTCCACCTCATGTTTGATGTCATTTAGTATTTGTGTCAGTATTTCCTCTTCTGCCTTCCCAATTCCAAAACCAATCATTTCCTCTGCTATTTGTTTACTGGTGTGTGTTACTGCATTCTTCATATTTGCCTTTGCAACCACACTTAAACCATCTTTAGCCTGTCCAGTCAGAAACTTTGGCACAGACTTAACCTGTTTCCAAAGTGTAGCTACTGTTTTAGCAGCTTTGAAGCCCTTTGCAATCAGCTTTCCGACTCCAAATCCAATGAGAGATAAGCCAATAGAAAGGGACTTTTCTATAGCCCATGATTTCCAGCTGAATTCTCCTGTCACCATGGACTCTATGCCAGAGATGCAGTCTGATATTCCTTCAGTGATGAGCCCCATGCCGACTTGAGCTAATGTACCACAAGTAAATACAGTGATCAATGTCCCTGCAATAATCTGTAAAACTCCAAGGAAGAACACCACTAGAGCTCCCCATGGGAAACAAGGTTTTTCTTCCACGGAAAAGACATATTTCAGACCTTGATAGTACAGATTATAGGCTTCCTCTTGGAGATCTTCATCAGCAGTTGACACCAGGGAGAACATTGATGTTTTCCTAGCAATTGCATCCTTTCCTGCTTGTTTTATTTCCTCCAGCTTTTTGATGGCCTCACTGATGTTTTCGTCCAAGTAACTCAACATGGTGCACTTGGTTGTGAAGTGTTTTTCAAGGCTGGTTGGTTTGCTGTTGGAGTCTGGATTGGACATTTTTACAAATTGGAGACAGACCATGGATTCTCCAATGATGTACTTCACAGACTCCTTTGCCTTCCTTAGATCATCTTCGGCCTTAGTGAGGTAATCTGCCTTCTTCTGCTTTATAGTACAGTATGCATGACTGTAAAAAGCTATGGCCCCCCAACTTTCATCTTTCATGGCTTTTTCAAATAGGCTGCTGCTGACACCCCATTTCTTTTCGCTCAGTGCGATATTCCCAAATTTGATGTAGTGATAAATGCTAGAGTACGGTGAAATCTGACTTTCAGACTGACTTTTCGCCAGAGCCAAATCACCTTTCAAGCTCTTTTCCAGTTCATTTCTTTTCAACTGGTCAATTTCTTCTGATTTTGTTTGCAGCCATATTCCCCAGAATTCATTCATGATGGCAACAACAACTCTTGTTTCATCTACATCTGTGTTCCTGTGGATGTCCTGCAGAGTTTTGCAGTACTCTGAAAACAGATCCTCCCGCAGTCTCAACTCAGCGATGTCATATGTCATGTGATTTATCTTTTCTGATGCAAGTCTATCCCTTGTGCTCTTAGCTTCCTCCAGAGAAGACACTGTCCCGAAGGACTGCTGCAGATGATCAGTGGACATGATTATCTGAGCAGATCCAGGTTTACCTTTGCGAGCAGTTCGGCCAAAAGCCTGGATTTCCACTCTTGTGTTCTCAGAAAGGAAGGAGAGTATCACAAATAATCCCCCATTGTTGTTCACCTCTTTGGAAACTTTTATGTTTGTGCCACGCCCGGCAAGGTTTGTGGCAACAATGACATCACCAGGAAGCAATTCCTTGTCTATTTTGCTTAAACTGTCTTTGTCACTGCGGCAGTAGAGACTGATTTCACCTGGGATGCTGCTTCTCAGCTCTTCATAGATATCTTTGGCTTTGTTGATCGTTTCACAGATCACCAGGGCTGCTCTTCCATTTCTGTATGAATTGGTGGAAATCTGAGCCATCACGACACGTTTTATTTCAGATTTCCATTCTTCAGCTGAGGTCTTCAAAGTACCTTTGACCTCAAATAACTTCTTCCTCTTGAATGATGGCATTTTGCAGGCAAAGAGATTTGGATATAGGTCCTGCAAAAACAGAATATCTGTTTTGCTCCCAAGTGTGCCCGTTGTTCCATATATCCTCCCATTGTACTTTTCAAAAAAGGAGATGTTAGAAACGTAGTTTGTCACTGTTGAAATTGTGCTCAGTTTGGTTTGGTGTTTAATCTCAACAAACTGCTGCAGACCATCACCCCATTTTTTATTCAGTTCTACTATACCAGTAGATCTGAAGTCCACGGGACAGACACTGTCATTTTCGACAACATATTCCTGTCCTTGTGTCAGTCTCATTGCCAGAAATGCATTCTTGACCCACACTGACACTTTCTTCTCTATCAGATTTTTCAGGAATCCAGGGATGCTGGTTTTGTCTTTCGTGTTTGTACATGGGGTGTATTGGATCTTCTCCAATATGAACTCTGCTATGGGCTTGACGAGCATTTCTTCTGAATCATAGAGAGGACAGCACAAGCCTTCTTCCAAAACGAGGAATGTAAGGTCTTGAATGTTCTGGTTGGTGCTTGGGCTGGATTTTCTAAGACAGAGCAATCCGTTGTCATCTAAAGTGTAAACAGTAACACCATAGGGGACATACTGCTCAATTTCATGTAAGAAATCCACCATAGCATCCTGACTCACAGTTTTCAGTTTTCTAAGAAGTTCATCCTTTTCACTTCTATAGATATCTTCTGTAAATCCTTTCGGCACAATGTTGCATTCTTCAGCAATCTGTAAAATGTCCATTGGGTCTTTCATTTCAGTTTCTTCTGTGTCAATTGAGTCAAATATGGCCTTGAAGAATGAAGCAGGGGGACCCTGTACAAATGTCTGGTGTCCTGTAGACAGGAAGCCGTACTGGCTGACATGGCTCCAGATCATGGCCAGAATAATATTCAGGTGTTGCATGGAGACCATGGGGCTGGACAGGTAGGTCAGCTGCACTCCCTGGTCCAGCAGCAATGAGTCCACTTCATCGATGATCATGCACTCATAGCTGCGATCAGGCCTCACATTCTTCATCTCAAATATCTGGCGAAGATGATCTGCAGCGAAGGCTTCAATAGTTCCATAGACCACATCCTTCTGGTAGCATTGTTGTCGATCTTCATCGTTGGTTTTATTTGTGTTTGTGTCAGTTGTGATGTCAAAGTACAAGTAGAAGTTTTTCCATTCTTCTGCATCTCTTTGACATAACACAGATGAGCTGGACACAACATCTACTTTTTCACCCCTTAGCACACGCAGCACTGCAAACATTGCTATGACACAAGACTTCCCTTCTCCGGTGCCCATCTCCAGCAGTTTTCCTGTGTCAGACAAGGCCAAGAGACACCAGCTTGTCATTTGAGTGGCTCTGGGCCACCACCTACCTTCAGCCACACGAAGGTGCACAGCATTGCATAAGACTGCCAGAATCTCCTGAAGGTCTTCTGTCTCTGTGCTGTGACTCAGATTCCTAGCTCGCTGTACATCTGTGTGGTTTTCAATTTCACCGGTTTTAATCAGGTTTGTTACATGATTTACTATGCAGTGCACTTTCATCAGTGTTGGTTCATCAATGTCTTTCATCTGCCTGATTTCATCAATGAGAGTTTCGATGCTTTTTGTTTTCTCAGCTTTGAGGCTTTTTTCTAAAAGCTGGATCAGATTCTCAGTTCCAGATGAATCTAAGAGCTGAAGGACAGATTGGTTGTTCTCATCTGTCCACTTGGAAGAAACCTGATATGTTGCCATCAAATGCAAAATCTTCATGATGCAAATACAGCCTTCATCATAATGGTGGTCAGTTAATGTTCCAAGGAGGTCTAGGGCCTCTACTGGTGACCAAAGTCTTTGTTCCTCAAGATTCGAAACCATCAGGAAGACTTCATTTGTAGTAGTTGGTTCTTGGAATTTTACTGCACAGGCAAATAAAATCTCCAAACACCATTTGCCTGCAAGAGATGACCTGGGTTTCTCAGCCTCTGTTTCTTTAGTAAGAACTCTCAGGAGATTCTCAAGACAGCTCAGAAGAAAGACCTCATTCGAAGGCAATTCCTTTCCAGTAACTTTCTGTGAGATGGTGAGTTTGTGTGTGTCATTGTTTAGGTTGCCATGGAGCACATGAAATAGAGCCTTAATGAAGCCCTGTCTCAGTTCCATATCCTCACTGTGAAATTTACCTTTGATGCTTTGCAGGATCTCTGCCGCAAATGCCAGGGGCTCATTGTCCTTGAGCCTTGAAAGTTCCAGATCATGGGAGGCACTGAGACATCTTACGTCAATGATAAATCCACGACTAGGCAGAGGATTCCCTGTTTCCATCACCTCTAAGCCGTACTGAAAGTAATCTGAGACAAAGTCATCCATGGTACCATACACAATGTCTGCTTTATAGATGTCCTGGGGCAATGCATTGGTTTTCTTCATGTTTGTGTTGAGAGAAATTCCAATGTGCTTGTAGAAATCAGACCACTCCTTAGTTTGCTCCTCTGACTGAATGTTAGAGCTCAGCACAATGTCCAGTTTGTTTCCCATGCAGACCTGTGAGGCTGCAAACATGGCTGTGACACATGGGTCCTCTTCCACACCAACTAGTTCCAGCTCTCCACTCTTCTCAGTCAGCACCAACGCACACCACCGCAGCATCTGCTTCACTGTGGGCCACCAGCCTTTTGTGTCAAAAACTGCTTTGCAGAGCTGAGACAGAGTGTTCTGGATGTTTTCTGCATTTTTCACACGTTTAAAGGAATCTTTGATAAATGGTACATTTTGGGGGGACTTTTCTGCAGTTTGCAGGACACCAGTGATAATGTTTTTTATCATATCAATCACAGAATCATCCAAATTCCTGGACCGTTTTAATTCTGCTAGAGCTGCAACTAGACTGCTCTCATTTTGCCTTCTGAGAGACAATTGGAAATCCTGTTGGAATTTCTCAGGGCCAACAAAGTCAAGAGCCTGGATGAGAGAGCGTCCAGAGGCATCTGTCCACTCTCGTGATATGTCATACACATGCGCCAATGTAAGGACTTCATTCATTGGAGCATCCTCTGTATATCTCTGTGACAGAGCTTTGAGTAGAGCCACTGCCTCTGTTGGGGTCCATTGGTTTGTTTCCACAAGTCTGAGGAGCATTTTGGTGGATTCTGAGTGAGTTTCCTTGCCATTTAGATGTGTGAGTGTGGATAAGAGAAGCTTCAAGCACTGGATTTCCATCTTTAATATGAACACAGTGGCTCTCTCAACTGTACTCTGTAGTGATGATGTGAGTTGGCCGAGGAATTCTATCTGAAAGAGATCCTCAGTTGAAAGCTTATCCTCAGCCCATTTTTTGGCTATGAGGGAAGCATCAGTGTCATCAGAGCTGCCATACCCAGTGAAAAAGTCCACAAGATTCAGATACAGGGCTTGAGTCAGCAGGAAACTCTCCCAAACATTACATGCTGATTGGCTGATGGACCCCACTAGGAACTGCACACGGTTGGCGATGTTTTGTAAGGAAACACCCTCAGATATCTCCAGAGACAAGGCACACAGCTCAGTGATGAACACTTGAGCGTGCTGCAGAGTGCTGAGGGATGGAGGAGCACTGATCCACTCATCAAACAGAAGTTTGTCCAGGGCTGCCAGGATGTCCCCCACCTGGTCAGCTGCCAGTTGAGTGATACTGAGCTCTGGAACTGGGATGTTACATTTTGATGAGAGGATTTCTAGAAGCCCATCACTGTCACTGCCTGATTCATAGTTTGCCTCAAACTCATTCAGATGGCTTGTGAGAACATGTCGCTTGGTCTTGTGTTCCTCTGAAATGTCGCAGCTCTGCTCTTGCATCTCATTCTGCTCTTTGGCTTGTCTTTGTGACTCTTGTAGTCTTTGATTCAGTTCTTGTCTCTTCTTCTCTAAGGCCTCTTTTGCCCTTTGCTCTTCTCTTCTTCTCTCTTCCTCTTCTCTTCTTCTCTCTTCCTCTCTCTGTCTCTCCTCCTCTCTTCTCCTCTCCTCTTCTCTTCTCCTCTCCTCCTCTCTCCTCCTGTTCTCTTCATCCCTGATTGGTTGATTAAAGCAATAGTAACACTCGTACCTAGACCCTCCTTCCTCCCTGTAGTATTCACCTCCATTGAACTCATATACGTGCCGGCCATGAAGAGTAGTTTTGTGAAAAGCATCGCAGGATGTGCATGGACGCAGGACTGTATTACACTTGTAGCATCTCAGTCTGTTGCCCATGTTTGCTTCTTTTGGTAGTGTGGCTCCCATCTTTGAAGAATTCTTCAGCAGCTATAGGCATTGAATTTCATGTGCAACCTGTTTTCCTGAAAGATAAAAAATATATATACATTTTAATTATTTTATAACCACCAACTAATTTTCCTTTATTTAACCAGTCCCATTGATATCAAAATCTCTTTTTCAAGGCAGCCCTGGGACAGGAACTCCTGCTACTGTTTTGATTGTTGGCAGCTAGAAAATTTTCGAGTAGTATTATGGAGGCTAAGTAACTATTATAATTTTAATATTACATTTTCAATATTTCATTTCTTTGTTAGATTTACATTAGGCCTACTTTGTGTGTTTTGAAATGCCCCTGGTTGTGACGAGGCTTTCACACCAGAAATGTAAACTGAGTTTGCATGAGGTAGAGGGATGTTTGCACAAGGTAGTGCGCTACAGCGCTAGCTACAGCTAGCATTAGCTACAACACTACAGTAGCTCAAGGTTATGAATATAACCCTGGTTTTAAAACAAGGTGAGGGCAGTCCTCACGTATGGTGGGGATCTGGGTCTCCCAGATATCCAGAAGAACTACTTTATCTCTACCGTACGTCAGTACGCTGAAGGACTGGGGGGTGGGCCTATAGGCATGAGGGGACGGAAGCCCCCCAGGTCAAAAAGGCTAGTCTGGTGAGGACTCCTGTTATGGGGTCAAACCCCCCTCTAGAGTCACGTTATAATGGTACGTCCCAGCAGCAGGAAGTGTGTTATGTTTGTACAGGCGTCCAGTTGCAATACAGATCGATACTAGAATGTACACTACCGTCTCCCGTCTCATTATTTACACCAACATGGTGTCAGAAGTGGCTAGAACCGAGCATAGATGGGTGTAAAGTTGCCATGACACACCGCGGCACCCGTGAAGTTGTCGAGAAAATAAAAGAAAAAAGGAAAAGAGGCGAATACGAGCGGAGCAGCAGTTGTTAGCAACAAGCTAAGCTAACAACACGGGGTCATCCCTATGTTCCCCGGGTCCTATGTTCCCCGGGTCCTATGTTCCCCGTTTTTAACACTCTCCGTAACATTTGGGGTGTCTATCCGCTATGCCGACCACCCGCAATGCCGACCTTAGGTTTAGGCGTGAGGGGTGGGAGAGGTTAGGTTTTGGGTTAGGGTCTGGGGGAGGTTAGGAAGGGTTCTATGTTCCCCGGTCCCACAAAAACGGGGAACATAGGACCCGGGGAATATAGGCAGGCCCGGTTCTACGGGGGTGCAAAAGCATGCATTGCACCCTTATTTTAATTGTCTGCATGCTCAGTTGAAAAGTTAAAAAAAAAAAAAAAAAAAAAAACATTTTTATTTTATTTATTTTTTTATAAATGCTACAGCTGCACACTTACTGTTTAAACTTGAATTATAGTTGTTGTTTTTCTTTGTTCTTTGTTGTGATTTTATGGCTTTTTGGCACCTATAACCTTTTAAGGTTGAGATAATTGTATTATCATTATATGGTCCAAATATTTCAGTAAAGCACTTGAAACACTTGAAATATTCTTGCTTGGGTGGTATCATTCTACTTGAAATGATGGTCAAATGCATTATTTTTAGTAAAATAACATGTCAACTTCGGCCGGGCATCTGCACCCCTTCCTATCTAGGATGCACCCCTAGTCATCTTGTTCTGGAACCGGCCCTGAATATAGGACCCGGGGAACATAGGTACGCTCCCAACAACACCATCACCATGGCATCCAGCATACCGCCACCAGAGGAGATGAAGTTGAGTGGCGATCTTGCAAGTAACTGGGACAATTTTAGAGCAGAATTCGAGGACTATGCACTGGCATCGGGATTACATGAAAAAGAAAAAGAAGTACAAGCAGCAACCCTGCGAAGAGTGATGGGCAGTGAATGTCGCAATAAATATACAAGCATAATTTGGGACTTACTGCGGAGCAGGGGAGGGACGCAGATGTTATTCTTGAGGCTCTGGAGGGATATTTCAAGCCAGCTAGGAATGTCATATTTGAGAGATACGTTTTTGGCAACTGCAAGCAAGATGAAGGGGAACCCATTGATGCGTTTGTAACGAGGCTGAGGGAGAAGGCTACTTCCTGTGAGTGGACGACTCAGGGACAAACTGATAAGAGACAGAGTGGTGCTGGGTGTCAGTGATGAGAGTGTGCGCTGTCGCCTACTGAGAGAGAAGGAACTCACGCTGACATCAGCCATTGAAATATGCCGTGCTGCAGAGCTGGCGGACATCAGGATAAGAGCAATGACACAGGACAGGCCGCTGGAGGCAGTGCATGCAACAGATGGACGTCGGATGCAAACCACACCCAGGCAGGAGCGCTTTGACAAGTTTCAAAATCAGGCAGTGGGCACAAGCGAAAGCGCCACATGCAGATTTTGTGGCAACGTGCACAGACGCGGACGTGAACTTTGCCCAGCATATGGCAAGAACTGCCGCCATTGTGGGACAGCAAATCATTTTGCTAAGGTGTGCATGAAGAGGAGCCAAACCATGCGACAACTAAATACAGCAGACACTGAGGTCCATGAGGACGTGGACAGGACCAGCACGGAAGCCCACATCTACGCAGCAGAGAGCATAGGTGCAGTTCAGGGACGGGGAAAAAAATGGTTCGCCAATATAAAAATGAATGGGGGGTCTCAGAGGTGCCAGTTAGACTCGGGGGCGACTTGTGACGTGATGAGTATACAGGACAAGAGGAGACTGGCGCCTGAGGTGAAATTGTTACCGAGCCAAACCAGGTTGGTACTGTATTCAGGCCAATCAATGCACTCCATAGGGATATTCAAAACGGAGTGTGTAGTGAGGGGCAAAACACATAAGCTGGACTTTGAGATAGTGAGAAGCAAGCAGAGACCCCTGTTGTCAGGTGAAACCAGTGAGCGCTTAGGTTTGATGCACTTCACCATCCCTCAGGACCTTCTTATGGTGGGGCATAGCAGATCAGAGCCATTAACAGGCACCTTGATCACACCTATGATGACGTTTTCAATGGCCCGGTTGAGTCAGTCCCAGGGGAACTTCATTTTGAGCTAAAAGAGAATGTAGCCCCAGTGCTTCTCCACGTAATGTTCTAGTGGCACTCAGAGATGCAGTCAAGGCTCAACTGGACAAGCATGAGAGAGATGGCCATTTAACCTCAGTGTCAGAGCCAAGTGAGTGGATTAGCAACATGGTGATAGTCGGGCAGCCAGAGAAATTGAGGATCTGCATAGACCCCAGGTCATTAAATCAGGCTTTGAAGAGATCGCATTACATAATGCCGACCCTTGAGGATGTGTTATACAAACTGGCCAAGCAGGGGCGTTTCTAGGTCCTGAAGACATTGGGGGCTTTAGCCAGGTACCCCGACGGGGAGGGGGGGTAAGGGGGGAGGGGGCTCCCCTTCCCACACACAAAAAAATTTGGTTTTTCCAATCCGTAAATACCCATGTTGTGAGTCATTTGAGATGGATACAGAAGAACAAGATTAGTGGGTCTCGAGGTCCAGGGACCACCAGAGGTCCTTGATAGGGTTCTGGCGGGAGTCCACTTAGCAAATTTACATATTTTATTTTATTAAATATTATATCTCAATGGTACGAACCCCCCCAGTAACTCCTGTGAAGGTATTTTATTAAGGTACACGCTTCCTGTAAACCTAAATTCTGATGGTGCCGTTTTTGTATCATATGGTACTTTTATTTTGAAACTTAGAGCGGACGTAGTGATGTTATATCTACGCTACTTGACGTAAGGTGTGCTCACCGGCCGGTCGCAAAACACATGTCGCTCTTCAACCTACGGTTCTATCTAATCAAAAGCGCCTAGCTGGAATTGGGAACAACGTATTGTTTGTTGTAATGGTTTAATGAAGCAGTGATGTGTGGTTTTGTTTAATGTAACTGTGAAGTGAAGGCATTGTTATTGTGACAGTCATGCTAACGTTAGCTTCTATAGACATTGGAGTGGATGGCTGTGGCTTCATGCTGATGCTAGCGTTGTAGGTTGTATGGTTAATAATATTCTGTGTGAAGATATTTTCTGAGATAAATGGGCCTTGAGCATCAAGGCCCATTTATCTCAGAAAATATCTTCACAACTAAACAACTAAATAACATAAGATAATTTCATAGTTGTAGCTACTGTGATGCTGTGCATGTTGGCGCATGTCATTTGTTTGAATAATTTCATAGTGAGATGATGAGCTCGTGTGGAGAGGAGGTGGTGAGGAGTGAAGCAGAAACATTATGTAATGACACACTATGACAATAGTAACTGATAATTTGGTCCTGCATAGCCTACTGATATTTTCTGTTTGTTTTTTTTATAAAACTGTTTAGAACTCTGACTTAATGATTTTGCTTTATTTATTTTATTTTGTGGTTTATTTGATTGTCTGTTCCAATTTTGTAAATGTTTAGTCTGATTTTTTTGTATAATGTACTGATTATTAATGCCAGACTTTGTTTATTGGAAAAAAAAAAAAAAAAAAAAAGGGAAAAAAAGGGAAAAAAACATCCGGGGCTAGGAAAAAAACATCCGGGGCTCTAGCCCCGGAAGCCAGGGTCTAGCGACGCCCCTGTGCCCAAGGCTCGTATTTTCACCCTTGTAGATGCACGTGATGCCTTCTTACAGTGTAGGCTGGATGAGAACAGTAGCTATATGACCACATTCTGGACACCTTGGGGCAGAAAGCGCTGGTTAAAGCTACCGTTTGGTGTGTCCGTGGCGCCAGAAGTATACCAGCGAAAGCAGCATGAGCTACTGGCAGGGCTTAGTGGTGTAGAACCCATCGCAGACGACATACTGATAGTTGGGTGTAGGGACACAGACGGGGATGCCATGCAGGACCATGACGCAAAACTGACAACGCTCATGGAGAGGTGCAGAGAGGTTACACTGAGACTGAGTCTAAAGAAACTGCAGTTCAGGGTCAAAGAGGTCAGGTTTCATGGGCACATTCTGTCAGCAGAAGGGCTCAGGGCAGATCCGGGGAAAATTAGGGCAGTCCAGGACATGCCACACCCACCGACGCTAAGGCTGTGCAGCGGTTCATAGGTTTTGTGACCTACCTCGCGAAATTCATGCCACGCCTCTCTGACGTATGCGAGCCACTACGGAGGCTACTGGACAAGGACGTCTTGTGGCATTGGCTACCCAAGCATAATGCTGCAGTCGAGGAGATCAAGCGACTGGTCACAGCAGCCCCGGTCCTGAAATACTACAACGCGACCAAGCCAGTCACCATCCAGAGTGATGCGAGCCAGAAGAGACTTGGCTGCTGTCTGATGCAGGAGGGCCAGCCAGTTGGGTTTGCATCACGAGCGCTGACGCAGACAGAACAGAATTATGCGCAAATCGAAAAAGAGTGTCTGAGCATTGTGTTTGCATGCCAGAGATTTCACTACTATCTGTATGGGCGAGGGAAGATCACAGCAGAAACAGACCACAAGCCACTCATCTCAATATTCAACAAGCCCCTCCTCACTGCACCCGAGCGGCTCCAGAGCATGCTGCTCACACTTCAGGACTACAGCCTCGAGGTAGTGTACAAGCCAGGGCCAGACATGCACATCAGTGACACGTTGAGCAGAGCCACGGCTCCACCACAGAGAACTGACATGAGATACACAAAGCATGCAGTTTGTAGCCTGCAGAGGGCGCAAGAGGACACTGAACAGATAAATCAGGCTGATTATCTGAATGTCACCAGCCAGCACCTGACTCAAATCAGACAACAAATAGAGAAGGACGAGAACCTCCAGATGCTGAAAGCGGCAGTGCTTCGAGGATGGCCAGATCAACGGGAGGACACTCCTCTGGCGATCAGAGAATACTGGTCAATCCGGGACGAGATCAGCGCACAAGAGTGCTCTTTAAAAGTCAGCGGGTTATCGTTCCAAAGTCGTTACGCACAGAAATGTTGAAACGCATCCACGCAAGCCACGTAGGAGGAGAGGCCTGTTACAGACAGGCCAGAGACACTCTGTACTGGCCCAACATGCAGGGTGAAGTCAAGGACTATGTGAGCCAGTGTTCAGCGTGTAATGAATACTCACATGAGCAACAGCGAGAAACAATGATGTCACATGCGCTCCCAACGCGGCCATGGCAGATTCTCAGCATGGATTTGTTCAGACAAGCAGGCAAGGATTTTCTGCTCATGGTTGACCATTACTCAGACTTCTGGGAAATAGAGCTGCTCCCAGATCTTTCAGCAGAGACCACAGTGCTGAGGTGCAAAGCCCAGTTTGCATGGCACGGGCAGCCGGATCGGGTCATTACAGACTGTGGTTCTCAGTTCGACTGCGAAGCATTCAGGAGGTTTGCAAAGGAATGGGACTTTGACCACGTCATGTCTTCACCCAGACACCCAAAATCTAATGGAAAGGCTGAGTCAGCTGTGAAGATAGTAAAGCACCTATGCAAGAAGGCAACAAGTGCAGGGAATGACCCATGGATAGCCATGTTGCAGTGGAGGAACACGCCCACAGAGGGCATGCTCAGCAGCCCAGCGCAAAGACTGATGGCTTGGAGGCTGAAGACTCTGCTCCCAGTCGCTGACACACTCTTGGAGCCGAGTGTGATCATGGGAGTTCCGGATAAGCTATGGGTAAAACACCAGACAGCCAAGTTCTGGTATGACAAGTCGGCCAGAGATCTGCCTGAGTTGTGTATCGGCCAAAGCATCAGGATGAAGCCTCTGCCTGGAGACAGGACAGGCAGGTGGAGCAGAGGGGTGTGCCAGCAACAGGTGGGCCCCAGATCGTACTTGGTGGATGTTGAGGGGACATTCTACCGGCGTAATCGGGTGGACCTGCGGCCAGCAGAGAGGGAAGCACACCACCCTGAGCAACACAGCATGCAGCACAGCGGCCCAGCTGACGAGCAACACGGCAGTCCACCAGCTGAAGAGCAACACGGCAGTCCACCCGACAGCGTGACGTACAATAGACAGTGACACAAGTGGACAGGAAATCAGGCCGCTCAGACGGAGTGGTCTGCACCAGCCCATGGGCAACACACCACCTTCTACGGGGCATAGGACGGCCAGTGGCAGGCTGGTGAAAGTGCCAGACAGACTGGACCTATAGATGAGGCTCAAGTTCGGAGCTAACGTTTTGATGCTGTGTGAAAGGGGCCTGATACTGGTTTACACACACAAAAAAAAGAAAAAAAAAAAGAAAAGATTTGTAATAAGGGTTGCATTCAGTCATGATGTAAATGTTATCTAGAAAAGGGGAGATGTTATGGGGTTAAACCCCCCTCTAGAGTCACGTTATAATGGTACGTCCCAGCAGCAACCAGGAAGTGTGTTATGTTTGTACAGGCGCTCAGTTGCAATACAGATCGATACTAGAATGTACACTACCGTCTCCCGTCTCATTATTTACACCAACAACTCCCCTCTCCTTGTTATAAACCCGGGGTAATATTCATTACCTTGAGTTTTATCCGGGCTTCAGGGAGTCCTCACATATTGGAATATCATATCTTCCCTAGTGTCCAGACTGCTTATAGGACACACACCCGAGAGGAGGTGACAGGTTCCTCACTGTGGTCCCAAAACTGCTTGTGCCAGACACGGGGCTGAGACGTCCAGTCTGTAGAACCAGACAAAGCAGAGAGGTGAGGGCCAGCTCGCAGCCCTGCAGATGTCCTGGAGAACCACTCCTCTAAAGAGGGCCCAGGATGAGGAAATCTCAGGAGTAGAGTGCACACAGAGCCCCAAGAGAGGCTGTGCGCTTTGGCTCATGTTCCCCGAGTTGCCTCCACAATCCAATGTGAGAGGCGTCTATTAGGTATGGGCTTGCCCAGACAAGGATAAGCCCAGGAGACGAACAGCTAATCGCCCTTCCTGAGCTACCTAGTTTTGTGCACAGGGCACGGACAGGGCATAAACACAGAGCCTGCTGTTCTCCAGCAAAGGCTTCTAGAGTGATGGCATCTAACTTTAGGCATGAAGGCCAGGTTAGGGATCTTAGTCATCCTCACATCCTCTGGGGCAAACTGAGTGTACGAGAGATGGATGCAGAGAGCTTGTAGATCGCTGACTCTCCAGCTGAGGCCAAGGCCAGGAACAGCACTGTCTTGAGAGACAGGTGCTTCAGGCTTTCCTCCTGTAATGGTTCAAAGGGAGGGCCTTTTTGCCCCTGTAGAACTATTGCCAAATTCCAAGAAGGCACCAGGGTCCTGGAAATAGGGAGACTCCGTCAACCCTTTGACGTCAAAGGGTCATGTCAAAGCACATCCGGGGGACTTCCAGGGTCTACTATGTAGGCTAGCATGATGATATTTATCTGATTTTGAGATTATGGACGATGTATTGGAATTTGATGGCCGCCCATATGGAATAACGTCATATGGATTACAAACTGAGCAGCAGGGGAACAGGAGCTTGCGCCTATGGTTCATTCTAGATCCTTTTCACTCCAGAACGTTTTAGCCCCATGTTTCTGTAAATAAGCCTGAAAAGTCAGCTGGGTTCTATTGTAAAGTCAGGGTTAGCCCACTTTGCTTACACCTTGGACTTAGGGCTTGATCTGAATACACATGAACAAACAGCGTATATAATGTCAAGATCAAAGTTCAAACAGTGTCTGATATCAGAGTCTGTATGTCTTATTTATTTATTTATTTATTTATTTAGTTATTAAGTTATTTATTTAGTTATTTATATATTATTATTATTATTATTATTATTATTATTATTATTATTATTATTATTATTATTATTATTATTATTTGTTTGTTTGTCATCACATTTGGCACTGGTTAATTATCTTGTTATTGTTGTTAAATGTTTTGTTTGACCGTGTTTATATAATATTTTGTCATTGAGGGTCCCCTTGAAAAAGAGATGGCACATCTCAAGGGTTATATACCTAATAAATAATGTCCAATATGGCTGTTTCAGAGAAATCAAGAAGCAGTTTTATTTTACATATCTATCAAACGGTGAAATGTACGTCATATACTGTGAACTAAAGAGCACTCTGCTATGATCAAAACAGCATTCAAAACATTACAACTAATTTAAATGTTCAGGACATGTTTAGGATGTAAAGATTAACACCCAAACACTGATGTGTTCACTATCACAAAGTGTTTTCAACCGAAACAGTGAGTTTCACCCTCCTAATCACAGAGGCTTATTAGGTTAGGTATGATTCTCTTGTTAAATCAGTCAACAGTAAACGTTGACGGGTTGAAGAATAATACACTATAAACTGTTAAGTGTTTCCTACTATACCTTGTCATAGAAATTGTCTGCCGCCACACTAGGATGTTAATGGGTTGATACCTGAGAGAGAGAGAGAGAGAGAGAGAGAGAGAGAGATTATCAACAGTTCCAGGGAAGAACACAGACTAATTACTGTAGTAGGCTAGCTGTAGGATTAATTGACACAGCTTCAGATGTGATACAGGTGTGGTACCCCGTAATTACCCTATAAGTACCGATCTTGTTACCCTGTAGTTACAGGCTAAATTCACTTCTTGTACCCCGTAGTTACACTATAAGTACAGGTACGGTACCCCGTAATTACCCTATAAGTATAGATATTGTTACCCTGTAGTTACACTATAAGTACAGTCTTGTTACCCTGTAGTTACACTATAAGTACAGTCTTGTTACCCTGTAGTTACACTATAAGTACAGTCTTGTTACCCTGTAGTTATACTATAAGTACAGTCTTGTTACCCTGTAGTTATACTATACGTACAGTCTTGTTACCCTGTAGTTATACTATAAGTACAGTCTTGTTACCCAGTAGTTATACTATAAGTACAGATCTTGTTACCATGTAGTTATACTATAAATATAGTCTTGTTACCCTGTAGTTATACTATAAGTACAGTCTTGTTACCCTGTAGTTACACTATAAGTACAGTCTCGTTACCCTGTAGTTACACTATAAATACAGTCTTGTTACCCTGTAGTTACACTATAAGTACAGTCTTGTTACCCTGTAGTTACACTATAAGTACAGTGTTGTTACCCTGTAGTTATACTATACGTACAGTCTTGTTACCCTGTAGTTATACTGTAAGTACAGTCTTGTTACCCTGTAGTTATACTATAAGTACAGATCTTGTTACCATGTAGTTATACTATAAGTATAGTCTTGTTACCCTGTAGTTACACTATAAGTACAGTCTCGTTACCCTGTAGTTACACTATAAGTACAGTCTTGTTACCCTGTAGTTACACTATAAGTACAGTCTTGTTACCCTGTAGTTCATACATGGGCAACATACGGCCCGCGGGCCGTATGCGGCCCGCGGGCGCCCCCTGTGTGGCCCGCGATGGAATTGCAAAAAAAAAAAAAAAAAAAAAAATTACAGTGCAACATGCAATATACCCTGTAACGACGCATTATGTAATAACTGCACATTATGTAATAAAATGCCAAAATGTAATAACATCTCACTTTCAATATGTAATAACGGCGCATTATGTAATAAAATGCGCAATATGTAATAAATCGCCTCAACGCAATATGTAATAGCGTTTGACGCATTTTGTAATAAATTTATTACATATTGCGCAGATTATTACATATTGCGGGGGTTGCACTTTTTTCTGGTTGGAAATGTAATAAGTGGCCGCATTATGTAACAAAATTAGAAAATGCACTGACTTTGTCATGGGGGGGGAGTAGGCAAATAAACATATTATGTGTCAAAACCAGTCAAGCAACTATATATCTATAGTTGTTATTTTAGTCTACTTTATTTGATGTTATGGTAATTATTTTACTTATTGACTGTTCTACGTTAAGGACATACTGTGTGATACGGTGTTATGTTATGCTATTGTGTTATGTGGATATTTCATGCCTGAGTGCGAGCAACTATCTTGTCCCAATTTCCCCCCGGGGATCATTAAAGTCTAAACCCGACTTGCATTTCAGTTCTGGCCTTTACAAGTGATAGAAGCTGGTTGACATAGCCGCATTTACTGCCTCAATCCATAGATTACAGGGCCATTTAAGGAAATCCATTAAGAGTTGAGGATTGCAGAGACGTTTATGAATTGTCTGATATTACGCACGCACAGGTTTTTTGGCTGCACAATTCTGTTATTCGGCCGCTCCGATTTATTTCACAGCAGTGAAAATTGTGTACATTTGACAGTAAAATGCATCAATCTGGTGCACTTTGAGAGCAAAAGTAAGAGGCTAGATCTATGAAGAACTTTGTGATTTTGAAACAATTGAAAAAGAAGCAGTTTACAATGGTTACTAGTTATCTGGCACATTTTACCACAAATTAGACGGCCTAGGTAATTCATGGGAAATACTGGTGTATACTTATCTCTTTAACATCACCAACTGGTGGATAATTTATTTACACAAAACAAAAACATTACAGTAGTGATTTATTACCTCAGTAAACACTTATCCTTGAGTTTAGGGTGTCGCTCACCAGTTTCAAGTATGCAATGGCCACACAACCATATTAACTGCTAATTTAATATTAAATGCTGAAAAAAAAAAAAAATCATGTTAATACTAAAAGGCAATTTTAATGATTAAAATTGTAATCTAGAGATAAATATGACCATAATTGGCCATGGCCCTGCACTTTACAAAACACGGACTTTTCACATAGACTAACTTATTTTTTTAAATTGTATTGTTTTCATGTTTTTATTTATCTCCTACTATTTTCTGTCTGCTCTGTATTTTTAACCCCTGCTGCTGTTGCTGTTTTTAGAGCCTGAATCTCCCCTCAGGGATAAATAAAGGTTTCAATTCTATTAATTGTGTTAATTCAAACCAGGGGTTATCAAAGTTTTGATGGCTGAAGGCCAATTTAGGGAGTAGGCTAATGACTAGATAACAATGATCCATCGCCAATCATGTTAACACGTTCACTGCCAAGGACGTGTTAACACATTTTCAGAATCCAGCTGTTGACTGCCAACGACGTGTTAACACGTTTTCAGAATCGATTTTTTTTTTTGACGGTGGGACGTTGATCTAACCCTTTTACGTCTCCTACACCAGAATTGGAGGTATTGAATGTGTATAATCTATTTTACCGACCCACTGAGTGTCGACATGTCTCTCCACAGTAGAAAGAGGCGACCCAAAACTGGAGGGAAAAGCGCGAGGAAGCCGTTCTCATACTGTAAAATTGATGGCGAAAACGCTTTCACTTTCGCGCTGATGCACAGCGGTGGCAACGGTGGGGGGTTCCAAGAATAGATTGGATGCACACTTTGAAACACGCAGCATAAATATGACCAGAATCGCATCAAAGCTCTCAACCAAAACTCCACGAAACGAGCGAGTCCACCCAGACTTCCTCAAACAGCGGCCGCGCAAACAGGCAGCAGCCAGGCAGCAGCAACTTCGTTGTGACACGCCCGCTGGAGAGCCAGGGAGGCAGGAGGAGAACACACACGGAGGGAGGAGTTGGAAGCAGAGGGGGGTTTCCTGCTGTTATGGAGGAAATTACTGTTCAAAACTATTGTTTAGATGTCTGACTCTTACTGATGCCAAAAATGAATGGTTAAAGTGACTGTTCTATCGAATTTCACAAAAAGCCGTTTATCTCTGAATAATTTTTCTGACGCTGAAACCATGCTGTATTCAACTGCTAATGCTTACATAACTACTAACTCTACAAACTAACTCTTTTAGACAGAGAAAGCACACATTCTATTAGTTTTTTTGAGATATTGTGTGTTCACAAAATCTTAGCAGAAAAGAATCCTCGGGTCTTGAAAGATGAGCCAGAATCCTCAAAAAAAACCTCTGGCAGAAGCTAACTACAGTAAAAAAAAAAACGTCTGGCAGTGAATGTGTTAAAAATTGTCATTTTTTTCAATGGAGTTTGGTGTACATACAAACGTTACTGACTTCTCTGCAAAAACGTTTTGAGTTAGTTACTGCACTTACTTACCAGTTACCAGGTATAGTTTTACTGTACTTTTAATTATTCAAAACAACTGGGATGGATAACCCGCTGAATGGGGTCCGGCAAACAAGGACGGTAGGAAAAGCAGCAAGCAGATGCCGCCTCTCGTTCGTCACCTCTGGGGCCGCTTCAGTTGCGGGCGGCTGGGTCCTGGGAAAACCACGGCACGGGCAGAGGGAGAACATCTACTCTGTGATCTACTCTGTCACACACAGGCAGCACTTTGCACAACGTGCACAACGACAGGCTTTTGTGGTGTCGCAAATGCTCTGTTATCGAGTTTCTTGCCAGTATTATTATTTGACTTTGTGACCAAAATCTGGAACATTTTCGGGGACAGCTCCAGCCGGGGACAGAGCACCGAAAAGAGCACTCTCTCTCTCTCTCTCTCTCTCTCTCTCTCTCTCCGATTCTTCAGTCGGAAGAGTCTCATCATGAGTGTCAGAAGGAGATCACCAGCACCACCAGTATCTAGACACTGCAGGGGGATATATCTGGATGCTGATCTGGGCTGGTGCAGGTCTCTCAAGATCTCCCTGGGGTGTCTAACCGCCAAAGACTAATAACAAAATGTTATTCTCATCATTCTTTCTGTAGTAAATTATTCACTTTATTGTAATAAATATCCAAAATCCAAATTTCAGGTGGGCGAATATGGGATACTTCCTCATTTGCCTGTGTTTACCCCCTTTTGTACAAAATGGGTAAATTCAGCTGCTCCTATAGGACACTTCCTCTTTTTACACATATCAGTATAGACCAGTTTGTAGGCTTTTGCAATGTTTTTTCACGACTTAATTTCCAGCGTAGCAACAGGGCACAGCAGCCCCGTGAGGCAACGCGCTTCCTGTATTGCGCATCCATCAGCGTGCATGCGCGCTTCTTCTTCTTCTCTATAGCCTACAAGCATGTAACTTCCTTGATTGTTATTGTTGATAATTCTATTTAAATAGGCTACATTTTCATTTCCCGAAACATTCTTAAACAAGAAAGGAACATAGTGCACTGCAAAATATTTTTAATTAAATTTGTAAAAAAAGAAAAAAAAAAAATTTGAAAAAATTGAAAAAATCTAGGGGGTGCTGCAGCACCTGCAGCACCCCTACTTCCCGCGGGCCTGTCTGGAACCCACAAATTGATTAAATGACGAAATTCAAACTGTTAGGGTTAGGGGGGCATTGTAACAAACTGCTATCATTTATCAGTTAGACCAGTTTGGGTGATGTTGAAATGGCCGTCACGATTTAATTTTCAGCGTAGCATTTTTGATCACGACCAAATACAATTTGGTCATTTTAGGAACTGAAACTACTATTTGTTAACACCGGCGAACATTTTCACTGCCTACAGATTCCTTTGCTCGCTCAAGTGTTTCTCTATCTCAGCCCCACCACCAACGACAGATTCCACTGCTTGTTGATGTTTTTTCTAACTCACCCATAGAGGCCCCGGCTCCCCCCTCCCACCCCCATGTCTTATTGCTTTATTAGGCCGGCCTGTAGGATATAAAGCCTACCAAGGCTGTCTGCACAATCACCCCAGTTTTAATAAACTTGTTTGTTTTTTTGACCGTCAGGTGGGCGTTCCCGGCAGCACGTAACACCCCTTGAAAGCTATGAATAGCTACTGCTAAAAACGATGAGTGTAACAGCGATGTGTGCATAATGTCTTGCGAGTGAGCGCACAGTTTTTTCACCCCATCCCCCCACATATCCTTTGCGTGTCTGTCAAGAGATATATAAGCATCCAGCGTCAGGTGAGGATCTGAGTCAGGGTGCCACCGGCCTATAGCCTATATATATATATATTTTTTTTTTGTCCAGCATTCAAATATTCCATAATTGCATGCTGTGCAGGCTATCTTAGCTAGTATAGCCTATCTTATACTAATGTATACAACAAATATGCTTGATGTATTGATAAAAGTTAGACAGAGCAAAGCATTCTGGGTATTCCCAGGCTATTCTGTAGATTTCATCCGGGCAACACACACACACACACACACACACACACACACACACACACACACACACACACATACACATTCACAGCCAGCCACAAACATAGCGCGTGGTAGATTGTGCGCTAGTTTTCCCAGCCAAACATGACACATTGAAACATTCCAGTTTCTCCAGCTCAGATCACATCCCAGATCATCTGTGATATATGTTTTTCCCCATGTTTTTCCCACTCCGGATCCAATTGTGATGTGACATCATCATGATGATTTTGTTTGTATAATAATAATAAATTATTGTTTGAAGATTGCGTATTGCCATTCAAGCTTTGAATTAAATTTAAACAATACAGATTGAGGTGGATTGAATAGCTACAGACATTGAATAGCTACAGACTGTTTTCAATTGAATTGAAAACGATGCCATCTGACCGTCTCTCAAACGAGAGCAGAGTTTCCCAGCATGCACTAGTGTGTTTCAACACTGTGTTTTTTGGAGATTAGTGACGTGACAGTTAGTTACGCAATATTACTTGCTAGCAATGCTATGTGATGACTACTAGAGTTTGTACCAGCGTGAACTACATTGCTTTACATTGTAAAATGTTGGCACCATAGGTGACATGGAGGTTTAGTTTAATGACACCCTCGGGGTTCCGCTTGAGTTAACATGTTCTAAATGCAGTTCTGTTTCTGAATTGCTACAATCCTATGTAGTACTCACACAGTATTGGTTATTATATAATAATATATAATAATCTAATAATAATCTTTGTAATACAATTGCTATAAAATTAAAATGTATATCACACTTATAATATGTCAACAATAATAGCACCAGTCTAAATAACATAACTTAATTCAACTTTGCCTCTCCTCTCTTCTTGCTTAACATACACAAATAGTGTAGTAGCCATACCGTACCGCACTGCAGCTGCTACCATTACGTATGTCTAATGTTTAATTGTATGTCTAATAAGATACATGCTATTTGCACCTGTATGTCAAATACGTCGAATTTAAAATGTTTAAGCACGTCCAATGTATGCACATGACATGTGCACCTATGTGCAGTGAATATGCCACTGTCTCGGACTTGTCTTATCACTATACTGCCTTATTGCTTATTGTTGCTTATTGTTGCTTATTGCTTATTGCTTATTGTTTTTGCACTCATGCCTTGCTATATTTGTACTATGTTGTAAACGGAGTCCACAGCACAAGAATTTCACACGTGATACTTGTACCATGGAGTGACAATAAAAATCTTTTGTTATTGTACATTGCATACTTGCAATCTTTCATACCTGCAATCTTGCATACTTACAAGTGGGTTGTTTTTAATGGCATGTGATTTGCGGTACTAATTACACAGTGTGTAATTTCAGGTCATGCAAGTATGTCATACATACATACAAGCCTACATATCAGTTGGCTGTGTCAATGATTTTCTGTTTTTTTATACCTCATGATGCGTCATCATTGTTTTTGTCAGGCTTAGAAACAATGTTTAAACAGTAAACAGTTTATGACAAGTGGTGTCAGCATGTTATGCTGCACAAGACGTGTTATGGTACATAAATAATGTGTAATAGCAATGTGTGATGATCACAAGTATTGTGATAAATATTGTGGTAAATTAAATTGGTTAAGCAAAGCAAGTAATGCTTTTGCAATGTAGTTTGTAAGACGAGATTCATAACTATTAGTTATATGTATTTTCTGAGATTTGCTTATATTAACTATATATTAACTATGTATTAACTATAAAGTATAGATGATTGTTTTGCCCACCTTATCAAAACAAATGTACAGCATGTTAAAGTTTTAAATAAACACAGCTGATCAGTTTTCAGCTGATTTTTTTTTAATCCAACAGGTCTTAATGTCAATTAATTGTGCTTTAATGTGTTTTTGAAACACACACCCATACATAAAATCTCAAGTGAGATTTATGAGAAAGAAAAAAGAGTCAAGAGTGTTGGCCCCCTCTCATATACGTAACTGTCTATGGCCCCTATCGTTGCATCGGCGCTGTTTCTAGGCCGAGCGCCTGGCGCAGCGCAAATCAGTGGGCGTGGACCAGCGCACTTGATATCGTCGTGCTGGCGCTACACGCAGCCTAAAGCATTACAACCACGGCTTTTAAGCGTAAAATTATGCACCGTCATGCTCATTGGATAACTGCAATAAACGAATCGCACGCTTGCCTTTTTAGCTCCAATTCCAGTGATCCCGCAAAACCAGACGAAAGCCAAACGCTCTGCCCCCCCCCCCCCCCTCCCTTCATCCAGTCTCTCTGTCTCCATTATAGGCTATTATTCCATATTATTATGCTTCTCAAACCAATCTAACTGCAGTTTAAATACTGCAAGCATGTAAATACGCTACACTATAGCAAGATCAAAGTGAAAAGAATGTTCTAAAGGCATCAGCTAGAAAAATATAGCCTATCCCTATATGATGAGATTAATTTTATATTGGTGAAAGTTTGTTCAGAACGATATCGTTTTCTCTCCCCTGCTGCAGGTAGAATGATGCACATAAATATACCCTACATTATGTAAAGTCATTGCATAAATGTGTTTTTATTGTAAAACTAAATGTGAAGTTGGACCAAGTTATTGGAGCGGACATCACAGTATAGCACATGACAGTAGAAGCGCGTTCCGAAGCGCGTTCCGCTAACACTTATCTAAATGACGTTAAATCGACAAAGGATATATATAGGCCCAGGAGGACATATATGTTTCACTTAGGGTGGTGTTTTAATTTCGATGATTTATTTGGTCCAATATTGAAATGTTCTACAATTGCAGGCTGTGTTACCATTACACATTATTTTAGATCGACCTTTTATATCTATTTCGCCTCATTTGGTTGCTATTTAGTAGCGAAATGGAGTACCCAATTGCATGCTGGGACATTCACAGGCAGTCAGAGAGAGACAGTCGTATTGTGCCTGTCAGACTGCCTGCAGCCTCAAAGCGGTACACGGAGTTGTTTTACCCAGGCTGGACGCGTTGTCACACAGGCTTGTGACAGTAACTCAACGCGGAAGGATTTATTTCACAATAAACTGGTAAACGCACACCAATGCCTGCTCCTGTCAGTAGGAGAGAGGGAGAGAGTGACACAGAGAAGGGTGACAGAGGAGAGCCAGAGGGGAGGGAGAGAGCCAGAGGGGAGCGCTCCACGCAACTGGCCCACTGAATAGGCCTGCTTTTCAAAGGCGCAAGGCGCTAAATTAACGCCAGGTCGGAAGATATCAGTAGGCCGGTATTTAGCGCCGACACGCCCACTTTGGCCCATTCTGGGACTGCGCCACGCCCATTCGGCCTAAAGCGCATTTGGCAGCGTGAAGCCATATTGATATCGTCCCAAAACAGGCGCAAGGCACGTTTTTTTGCGTTTAAGGCCCGTTTTAGCGCCGAAGGCCTGTGGGAGAATAGGGGCCTATAACTGTACATATATTCCTTTCACACACACTTTTCAAAATAGACACTCTTTCATATTGTGATTCATAGTGATTCTTGTTTGTTTTATGTGATTCCGGTTTTTAAGCAAACCGGATCCAGTTTCCTTGTATGTGTACATCGTGTACAAGGTACATCCTGTACAAGGTACATACTTCATTGGACTCAATGATTCACAGATGTATCAAACAAATGTATGTTATACTGATACAAATGACGAAATTACCACAAATTCAACATGTAATGCAATTTTCTCAATAATTTTGGTCAAAACATTTGGTGTGCCACAGAACAGTCCTTGTAATGAGGACCTTGTTATCACATAGCCAGACTTGGCACATTTGGGGTGCCTCAGATCAGTCCTTGTAATGAGGACCTTGTTATCACTGGTGTATAGCCAGACTTGGCACATTGGATGTGACCCAGATCAGACATTGTAATGAGGACTATATTTTTTGATCAAAAAATAATACAGACAATATATATATAGGGCCCTATTCTCCCACAGGCCTTCGGCGCTAAAACGGGCCTTAACCGCAAAAAAACGTGCCTTGCGCCTGTTTTGGGACGATATCAACATGGCTTTACGCTGCCAAATGCGCTTTAGGCCGAATGGGCGTGGCGCAGTCCCAGAATGGGCGAGACTAGGCGTGTCGGCGCTAAATACCGGCCTACTGATATCTTCCGACCTGGCGTAAATTTAGCGCTTTGCGCTTTTGAAAAGCAGGCCTATTCAGTGCCGGGGACAGGATAGTGAATGGAGAATAGAATATATAGAAAAAAATAGTTTAGAACATAATAGAATATAAGATTGGAAGATTACAGCATGCAGTGGCAACCCTTCTCAGGCTTTGGGTGAAGCTGCAATGCACAGTTTCCTTTATTTAGTTTAGGCTATCATAATAATCCCCATTTATGTGCAGCATCCAGACAGCAGCAGAGTTATATCTGTCTTTTTCAAATGGGATAGCTGTCTAACTACACATATTTGATGTATAAAAAAATCGTTTTGGAACATTTTGATTAGCAATATTAACTTTGTATTAATATAGCTCAACGTTTTATTACCCCCCCCCCCCCCGAAATTAGCTAGGCTTCTAATATTACTAATATTCCTAATTAATATGTATTATTATTTCATTCAGATAATTGACATTATAGGCATGTATATCGTTTAATGTGAGAGAAAGGGAGAGAGAAAGAAAGAGAGAAAGAAACTGGAGAAACTTTTGTGTAGCGCTTCTTCAAACCCCACTCTCATTACAGCTATTCATTACAGAATTGTCTGTTGTATTTATATGTTCTGTTTGCAAAGCAGAGTAGTTAGAATTATTTCCAAATGTTTCCCCCGTCTGTGGCAGCGGAGCTGTCCGAGGTGCCGTGTAGCCTACATTAAGTGCAAGAAAGAATGAGAAAGAGAGAGGGGGATATTTAATTAGACTACAATTCTAAATAAAATATGAAAAACAATGACAAAGCAAAAGATTAATTTAATAGGGGCGCCCTCTACATTCTCCTCTCCCTGCACGGGGCCGTCCTCTCCTCCTCACAGGACGCCGGGCATCACGCAGGAGATGCGGGGAGCGGAGCCGCGCTGGTGCGCTATGAGGCGCTGGTGGTCGTGCAGGCGGGTCGTGCAGCAGTGGAGCTGACTGACAAACAGATTGAGTGCTCATACAATTATTTTATTTACAGCAGTGGAAACCACTGAGTCGGAGGGCGAGGGCTATCCTCCCATCCACTCCCCCTCCCCTCCACCGGGACCTGGGGTGTGCGGCGCCCACTCCCGCAACTGGCCTGGATCGCCGACAGGCCGCTCGAGGCCCGGCAGCTCCCCTCCCAGGCACCCCCTGGCTTTTAAAGCCAGTCTGATTGATTACTGAAGATTTTATTGAGAATGAACATATTTGTCAGAGCCTGTGGGCAGGGGGTGGGGGGGGGGAAAGCATAGGCCAAATAAAATACAAATACTCAATAATAAAATCCAGTAGGCTAAATAAAATAGAATAAAGTAATCAGATCCAGTAAAAGTGATAGGTGTCATTCAGAGGATGTTGCATCGTGCAGTGGGGGAGAAGAGAGAAAACGATATCATTCTGGCCAAATTTCATCTAATCTCATGACATCCAGCCGGCTATATTTTTTTCTATCCGATGCGTTTAGAACATTATTTTCACTTTGATCTTGCTATAGTGTAGCGTATTTACATGCTTGCAGTATTTAAACTGCAGTTAGATTGGTTTGAGAAGCATCATAATATGGAATAATAGCCGATATATGGAGACAGACGGGATGAAGGGAGGTGGGGGGGGGGGGGGGGGGATCAGAGGCTTGGGTTTCGTCTGGTTTTGCTGGACCACTGGAATGGAGCTTAAAAGGCAAGCATGCAATTCGTTTATTGCACTTATCCAATGAACTGACGGTGCATAATTTTACGCTTAAAAGGCGTGGTTGTAATGGTTGAGGCTGCGTCTAGCGCCAAGACCAAGATATCAAGTGCGTTGGTCCACGCCCACTGATTTGCGCTGCGCCAGGCGCTCGGCCTAGAAACAGCGCCGATGCAACGATAGGGGCCATAGTTAAGCGACTAATGTTATTTAGACTGGTGCTATTATTGTTGACATATTATAAGTGTGATATACATTTTAATTTTATAGCAATTGTATTACAAAGATTATTATTATATTATTATATATTATTATATAATAACCAATACTGTGTGGAGTACTACATAGGATTGTAGCAATTCAGAAACAGAACTGCATTTAGAACATGTTAACTCAAGCGGAACCCTGAGGGTGTCATTAAACTAAACCTCCATGTCACCTATGGTGCCAACATTTTACAATGTAAAGCAATGTAGTTCACGCTGGTACAAACTCTAGTAGTCATCACATAGCATTGCAAGATAACTAATATTGCGTAACTAACTGTCACGTCACTAATCTCCAAAAAACACAGTGTTGAAACACACTAGTGCATGCTGGGAAACTCTGCTCTCGTTTGAGAGACGGTCAGATGGCATCGTTTTCAATTCAATTGAAAACAGTCTGTAGCTATTCAATGTCTGTAGCTATTCAATCCACCTCAATCTGTATTGTTTAAATTGAATTCAAAGCTTGTCTGACAGTTGTCTGACAGTTGTCTGACATTAGAGCTGATCTTCTCTGGATACCTGTCTGTGATTTTAACTTTGGCTTCAGTGGGTAAGTGTTTTAAGTTGTGTTACTTCTGTCTGCTATCTTCTATTGTAAAAAGTAGTTGCTTTTAGGCTAGCTGTGTCTCTTGAGTGAAACTCCAGGCAGCTGGTGAATTGCTCTCAGGTGACATCACTGTGAACGAGCGGGGCTGATTGGTGGATAGGCGTGGCTTGTAGCTCTCATATATAGTCTAGCTGCAGAGAGGTCTAGTCAGTACACTTTAGTTGTCTGACATTAGAGCTGATCTTCTCTGGATACCTGTCTGTGATTTTAACTTTGGCTTCAGTGGGTAAGTGTTTTAAGTTGTGTTACTTCTGTCTGCTATCTTCTATTGTAAAAAGTAGTTGCTTTTAGGCTAGCTGTGTCTCTTGAGTGAAACTCCAGGCAGCTGGTGAATTGCTCTCAGGTGACATCACTGTGAACGAGCGGGGCTGATTGGTGGATAGGCGTGGCTTGTAGCTCTCATATATAGTCTAGCTGCAGAGAGGTCTAGTCAGTACACTTTAGTTGTCTGACATTAGAGCTGATCTTCTCTGGATACCTGTCTGTGATTTTAACTTTGGCTTCAGTGGGTAAGTGTTTTAAGTTGTGTTACTTCTGTCTGCTATCTTCTATTGTAAAAAGTAGTTGCTTTTAGGCTAGCTGTGTCTCTTGAGTGAAACTCCAGGCAGCTGGTGAATTGCTCTCAGGTGACATCACTGTGAACGAGCGGGGTTGATTGGTGGATAGGCGTGGCTTGTAGCGCTCATATATAGTCTAGCTGCAGAGAGGTCTAGTCAGTACACTTTAGTTGTCTGACATTAGAGCTGATCTTCTCTGGATACCTGTCTGTGATTTTAACTTTGGCTTCAGTGGGTAAGTGTTTTAAGTTGTGTTACTTCTGTCTGCTATCTTCTATTGTAAAAAGTAGTTGCTTTTAGGCTAGCTGTGTCTCTTGAGTGAAACTCCAGGCAGCTGGTGAATTGCTCTCAGGTGACATCACTGTGAACGAGCGGGGCTGATTGGTGGATAGGCGTGGCTTGTAGCTCTCATATATAGTCTAGCTGCAGAGAGGTCTAGTCAGTACACTTTAGTTGTCTGACATTAGAGCTGATCTTCTCTGGATACCTGTCTGTGATTTTAACTTTGGCTTCAGTGGGTAAGTGTTTTAAGTTGTGTTACTTCTGTCTGCTATCTTCTATTGTAAAAAGTGCTCTCAGGTGACATCACTGTGAACGAGCGGGGCTGATTGGTGGATAGGCGTGGCTTGTAGCCCTGTTGAACCAGTATTTCTGAACACTGTCAGTCTACAGCGGCAGCGGTAAGCGGCACGTAGCCTCGCGGCACGAAGACTCCCGCAGAAAGACAAGTCCTTCGAGGGGAGGCCATAGAATAGGGTTTTTTGCTACCTCTCTTATTCTACCTACTCATCTACCTAACTATGTGTTTTCTTCCCATCCCTGTTGTAACCTCAGCCCACAGACGCCGTAGACACGGCTGCTTCAGGTGTAGTAACTCCAGTAATCTCTCCCACCCTAAGCGCGCAAACAGTCCTTTTACTATTGCCGGAGGTCTCTGGAACTGTCAGTCGGCTGTTAAGAAAACTGAGACTATCTCGGCTCATGCTCTATCTCAAACCCTCCACTTTCTAGCTCTCACAGAGACCTGGATCATTCCTGAAAACACTGCTGCAGCGCTCTCTGCTGCCTATTCCTTCTCGCACACCCCTGGAGCCTCTGGCCGTGGCGGAGGCACTGGTATCCTCATCTCTCCCAAATGGACCTACACTGTCACCTCTCTCTCTCATCTGTCTATCTCATCTTTTGAGTCCCATGCAGTTGCCGTATCCCTACCCATCAAGCTCAACATTGTGGTAATCTACCGCCCGCCTGGTCCACTTGGTCACTTTCTGGACGAGCTGGACACCCTCCTCTCCGTCTTTCCTGAGGATGGTACTCCACTCATCCTTCTGGGAGACTTCAACATCCAGCCAGTAACCTTACAATCTCTGTCTTTCCTTAACTTCTTCTCATCCTTTGACCTTTACCTCTCTCAATCTCGTCCTACTCACAAAGCAGGGAATGTGCTTGACCTGGTCTTCACCAGATCCTGCTCCACCTCTAATCTCACTGTGACTCCTCTTCCTGTATCCGACCACCACTTTATCACCTTCTCCCTTCCCACCCCCCTCCCCTCCTCCCACCCATCTCCCCCTCACTCTACCACCACCCGACGCAACCTAAAAACTCTCTCACCCGACTCCCTCTCTTCTACCGTCCTCTCCCTACTTCCCCCTGCCGAGCAATTTGCTCTCCTGTCCACCGACGAGGCTTCCACTACTCTTCTCTCATCTCTCTCCTCCACTCTTGATTCTCTTTGCCCACTCACCACTAAGCCTGCCCAATCTTCTCCCCCTTCTCCTTGGCTGACTGAATCTCTGCGAACTTATCGAACTGAGCTTCGGGCAGCTGAGAGAAAATGGAGAAAATCACATCTCCCTGAAGATCTCTCTTCCTACCACCTTATCCACTCAAACTTCACTGATGCTGTCTCTAAAGCAAAAACCTCCTTCTTCATCTCTGAAATCCAGTCCTCTGCATCCAATCCCAGTAAACTGTTCGCCACCTTCTCCACGCTCCTCAACCCTCCCTCCCCTCCCCCTCCCTCCTCCCTCTCTGCTGATGATTTTGTAACCTTCTTTACTAAAAAGGTGGATGACATCAGCTCCTCCTTCCATCCTCCAGGCACCCTCACTAACACTCCCGACTCCAATCCTGCTCCTCGGCCCCCTGTCCCTGGATTTCCTTCCTTCTCTCCTCTCTCTCCTGATGAAGTGCTTAAACTCATCAGCTCAAACCGAGCCACTTACTGCCCCCTCGATCCTATCCCTTCCTCTCTCCTCCAAACCATCTCACCTAACATATCTCCCTTCCTCACTACCTTCATTAACTCCTCTCTGTCCTCTGGTCTTGTCCCGCCTGCTCTAAAGACTGCACGAGTCAAGCCTCTGCTTAAGAAACCCTCCCTTGACCCTACTGCTATTCACAACTACAGACCTGTCTCTCTTCTCTCATTCCTTTCCAAAACCCTCGAACGAGCAGCGTCCGAACAACTTTCTCTCTATCTCTCCCAAAATGACCTCCTGGACCCTCTGCAGTCCGGTTTCAAGGCCTGTCACTCCACTGAGACAGCTCTTCTTGCTGTCACAGAGGCCCTTCACACTGCTAAGGCCTCATCCCTGTCTTCTGTTCTTGTCCTCCTTGACCTGTCTGCTGCCTTCGATACAGTCAACCACCAAATCCTTCTTTCCACTCTGTCTGACCTCGGCATTTCAGGCTCTGCACTCTCCTGGTTTGCTTCCTACCTCTCGAACTGCTCATACCAGGTCTCATGGAGAGGGTCCCTCTCCAGATCCTGTCCTCTTACCACCGGTGTCCCCCAGGGCTCAGTCCTGGGCCCCTTACTTTTCCTTCTCTATATCAGATCTCTTGCCTATGTGATCTCTTCTCATGGCTTTTCTTATCACTGCTATGCTGATGACACCCAGCTTTTCCTTTCCTTCCCCCCCTCTGACACTCAAATCGAGGCTCGCATCTCTGCATGCCTCAAAGACATTGGCGACTGGATGTCTGCCCACCACCTCAAGCTCAACCTTGGTAAGACCGAGCTACTCTTCCTCCCAGGAAAAGACTGCCCTCTCGCAGATCTCTCCATCTCCATTGACAACACCACTGTACTTCCCTCCCAAACAGCTAAGAACCTTGGGGTGATCCTTGACAACCAGCTGTCTTGCTCTGCCAACATAGCTGCTACAGCGCGCTCCTGTAGGTTCTCTCTCTACAACATCCGCAAAATCTGTCCCTTTCTCACAAGAGAAGCGACTCAACTCCTGGTCCAGTCTCTTGTCTCCTCCCGCCTGGACTACTGCAACGTGCTCCTGGCCGGCCTACCTGCCACCGACATCCGACCGCTTCAGCTCATTCAGAACGCTGCAGCCCGTCTGATATTCAACCAACCCAAATTCTCTCACGTCACTCCCCTCTTCCAGGAGCTCCACTGGCTTCCCATCTCGGCCCGCATCAAATTCAAGACACTGGTACTGGCCTACAGGGCAGTACACCAGTCAGCTCCCCGGTACCTGCAATCCATGGTCAGGTTCCAAACCTCTCAGCGCTCCCTTCGCTCCTCCACCAGTGCAGGTCGCCTCGCCCCTCCTTCGCTACGGGGGCTCAAAAGTCGCTCATCCCGATCTCGACTCTTCTCGTCCCTGGCACCTCAATGGTGGAACGAGCTTCCACCTTCGGTCAGGACAGCTGAATCACTGCCGATCTTTCGGAAAAGACTAAAGACACACCTTTTCAGGCTCCATCTGGGCCCTTCTTGATCTAACTTCGTTCTCTCTCTTTCTTAAAAACAAAACAAAACAAAAACAAAAAACAAACAAACAAACAAAAAAAAACACTAACACTAACCTTGTACCACTAACCTAAACTTGTACCACTGTTCCTTCAGAAGTTGTAGTTGTCATAGACTGTGCTCCATAGTTGATTGCTCTATTGCTGACAAAAAAATTGTTATTGTAAGTCGCTTTGGATAAAAGCGTCTGCCAAATGACGTAATGTAATGTAATGTAATGCTTGAATGGCGATACGCAATCTTCAAACAATATCAAAATCATCATGATGATGTCACATCACAATTGGATCCGGAGTGGGAAAAACATGGGGAAAAACATATATCACAGATGATCTGGGATGTGATCTGAGCTGGAGAAACTGGAATGTTTCAATGTGTCATGTTTGGCTGGGAAAACTAGCGCACAATCTAACACACGCTATGTTTGTGGCTGGCTGTGAATGTGTATGTGTGTGTGTGTGTGTGTGTGTGTGTGTGTGTGTGTGTTGCCCGGATGAAATCTACAGAATAGCCTGGGAATACCCAGAATGCTTTGCTCTGTCTAACTTTTATCAATACATCAAGCATATTTGTTGTATACATTAGTATAAGATAGGCTATACTAGCTAAGATAGCCTGCACAGCATGCAATTATGGAATATTTGAATGCTGGACAAAAAATAAAATAAAAAAAAATATAGGCTATAGGCCGGTGGCACCCTGACTCAGATCCTCACCTGACGCTGGATGCTTATATATCTCTTGACAGACACGCAAAGGATATGTGGGGGGATGGGGTGAAAAAACTGTGCGCTCACTCGCAAGACATTATGCGCACCTCTTCGCTGTTACACTCATCGTTTTTAGCAGTAGCTATTCATAGCTTTCAAGGGGTGTTACGTGCTGCCGGGAACGCCCACCTGACGGTCAAAAAAACAAACAAGTTTATTAAAACTGGGGTGATTGTGCAGACAGCCTTGGTAGGCTTTATATCCTACAAGCCGGCCTAATAAAGCAATAAGACGTGGGGGTGGGAGGGGGGAGCCGGGGCCTCTATGGGTGAGTTAGAAAAAACATCAACAAACAGTGGAATCTGTCGTTGGTGGTGGGGCTGAGATAGAGAAACACTTGAGCAAGCAGAGGAATCTGTAGGCAGTGAAAATGTTCGCCGGTGTTAACAAATAGTAGTTTCAGTTCCTAAAATGACCAAATTGTATTTGGTCGTGATCAAAAATGCTACGCTGAAAATTAAATCGTGACGGCCATTTCAACATCACCCAAACTGGTCTAACTGATAAATGATAGCAGTTTGTTACAATGCCCCCCTAACCCTAACAGTTTGAATTTCGTCATTTAATCAATTTGTGGGTTCCAGACAGGCCCGCGGGAAGTAGGGGTGCTGCACCCCCTAGATTTTTTCAATTTTTTCAATTTTTTTTTTTTACAAATGTAATTAAAAATATTTTGCAGTGCACTATGTTCCTTTCTTGTTTAAGAATGTTTCGGGAAATGAAAATGTAGCCTATTTAAATAGAATTATCAACAATAACAATCAAGGAAGTTACATGCTTGTAGGCTATAGAGAAGAAGAAGAAGCGCGCATGCACGCACATGTTGTGTTGAACCAACCAACAACCAATACGAATTGTTTAATCTGGCAATAAAGAAATGTGAACTTGACATGCTATTTTAATAGCCTACTCAAAAATGCACCTCCCACTATACAGCAAAGAGAGGAGTCAATGTTTCTTGATATATGCCATTCAGATCAGAATAGTTAGTCTCGTCATTAAGTTTGCTGATAATATTTCTGTCATGTTAAGTCTGTGTCATGTTAACTGGTGTATTCAGAGCAAATAGGGAGATATAGAGCATTATCATCATGCTATATATCTCCCTCTTTGCTCTGAATGAGTGAGAAAAGGAGAAAATACTGAATAATTACATCACAATAGTATCCTAATGTTAATTTAAAATGAGATATTCCTCTAAATATGGCAAAAAAATGTAAAAAAAAATACGTCAAATTTTTTTGACGTATACGAGAGTCCCTTCCTCCCAGCAGCCCCTGCTTAAAATGACTTCCAGCGGCCCTGGTTCCAGACGCAATACAGGAAGCGCCTTGCCTCACGGGGCTGCTGTGCCCTGTTGCTACGCTGGAAATTAAGTTGTGAAAAAACATTGCAAAAGCCTACAAACTGGTCTATACTGATATGTGTAAAAAGAGGAAGTGTCCTATAGGAGCAGCTGAATTTACCCATTTTGTACAAAAGGGGGTAAACACAGGCAAATGAGGAAGTATCGCATATTCGCCCACCTGAAATTTGGACTTTGTACAAAAAGAAGCCACGCCCCTTTGATGACGTAGGTGTCCTAAACACGCCCCCTCGTTTTTTAAGGTTTCTGACAAAGGGTGGTGGTGTAGGTATCCTAACTAACTACTCCAAGGACAGCGCAAGGCGCTCTATGCATCGATTGATGAACATTTCAACACCACCGCCGATGGACAGCGACAGGCTGTCACAGACGATGGTCTGCCCATGTCACACACCCTGTTGTGAAGCTTGATTAAAATATAAAAGCAAATCTCTAAATGTAAATCCTGCTTTGCACATAAACATTTTATTCACATGCCTTTCAACATGTTGCCTTTGCCAGAGCCATTCAGGCGGTGTCTCCTCATATAGATGCATGGTCAATGGGTCAGCATGGCCGGGGGAAATCGGAATCCTAACACTGATAGACAATGATGGCAGATGATAGCCTACCACTGAAATATTCTTACCGACGGTGTAAAGCATGTTATGGTTTCGCGTTTTACTGATGTTCATGAAAATTGGTGGAAGGGTGTAGCATGGTCCAATGAGAAACCCATAGCCGATATTGAGGAGCCCATTCTCCAATAGTTTTGATGAAGGATTTAGTCTGAAAATCTAAAGATATCCTCTTTCAGCCAAAGTCCATCTGCAACATCATGATCAAACAAAATAGAATTACAACCAATTTTAAATGAACAAAAAACCATAACATGTTGCTTGCTGGCTCGCAGCAGTTAAATGTCTACCTGCTTGCCGATTTAAATCAAATGTGCATTGTCTCTCCAAAGCCAGCGAGCCAGCAGCCAAAAAAAACATATGCACACAGCAGCAGCATCCCGATTCCCCGCGGACGGCCGACACGAGATCAAAATGGCACGGGTCAACACTGTTAAAATGCTTTTTATGGTCAAATATATTTATTAGCCTACTCCCCCCCCCCAATGACAACTTCAGTGCATATTGTTACATAATGCGTCACTTATTACATTTTCAAGCAGGAAAAAGTGCAACCCCCGCATTATGTAATAATTTGCGCAATATGTAATACATTTATTACAAAATGCGTCAAACGTTATTACATTTTGCGTTCAGGCGAATTATTACATATTGCGCATATTATTACATAATGCGTCGTTATTACATATTGAAAGTAAGGTTTTATTACATTTTGCGATTTTATTACATAATGTGCAGTTATTACATAATGCGTTGTTACATACCCACTGAATAAGTGTCCAAATGTTCATGTCATTCTGGGCAATACTCTTCTGTTATAGCATTTCAGTCTGGAATATGGAATATCTTTCAATAATATTTATGACTAAAAGGCTAAAAGTAATCTCATGTGTAAGAAATTACTGTTCTACATTGAAGTTGAAATTTAAATAATTAACTTGTTGGTTTTGGATTTATTTAGCTTACACTATAAGTACAGTCTTGTTACCCTGTAGTTACACTATAAGTACAATCTCGTTACCCTGTAGTTACATGGTTATTTGCGGACTGTATTCTAAAGTGTTACCAAAGCAAATGCTGATCTTTTCCAACCATTAGGCTACGTTTAATAGCCCTCTCCACTTCCCTCATCGGGGAGTGAGAGAGAGAGAGAGAGAGAGAGAGAGAGAGAGAGAGAGAGAGAGAGAGAGAGAGAGAGAGAGAGAGAGAGAGAGAGAGAGATGGGGCTTACTGTCGGCCTATAACGTTACTACCCAGCTCAACCTAACTGCCTCATCTCCTAGTAATAGCCAGTAACCTAGGCCTACTGCAAAAGTAACTATGTTGAAAATTCGATGTCTGGTTTTGTCTAGGGCTGTGCAATAAAATCGATACGGCAATATATCGCAATACTTTTTTCTGCAATACTGTATCGATATTTCAGAAAAATATCATGATATATCGCCATATCGATTTTTTCCCACATCCGTGTCTTCAGTGACACAATAAGAATACATTTTATTTCAGTGCGTTCAGTAAGACATTCAACACTCAGTAGTTTTGACAAAATTTGTCCACTAAGTTGTCAATATAAAGTGATTTACATATTATTACACTACCTGGGTGGTACACAGCGTATTGTATTTTTATCTCTATTTTAAAAATTTCAGTAAATTATGTACAGTATTGCAATATATCGCAATATGTATTGTATCGCAATGTATCGCGACCCATGTATCGTGATACGTATCGTATCGTGAGATCCTTGCCAATACCCAGCCCTAGTTTTGTCACGAGTACAGCTGAAGTCCCTCTCACCATCAAGCAGACAGTGACGGAAGCATGTGTCTTTATGCGCCAAGGGGAAAATGACGAATGCTGACAGAAAAAAATTGATACTCACAATTCTCTCATGAATTAATGGACTAAATTGGTAGGATTCAATGCATATACATTAATAGAAATGAATTAAAAAATAGCTGATGAAGAAAATGTGTGCTGGTGGAACGAAATTCAACTTCAAAGATCACTCAGCGCAGCCCCGCAGCAGAGATGCAGGAGAGAGAGCCCGAAAAGGAATAAGCATACAACATAGCATGAAAGCTGAAAAACATTTTTGGCAGTAACACACACACACACACACACACACACACACACACACACACACACACACACACACACACACACACACACACACACACACACACACACACACACACACACACACACACACACCATTCCCATTGTATTTGAGCCACGGCAACATTAATTGCACACTTTTTATAATGTCCTAGGTCTAATGACAGTTTCTTTTTTGGTCGGGCTGAGTCGGTCTCGTGCTGAGTGTTATATGTGACAACGGCGGGCGAGTTGAGCCCGGTCCGCATCTCAAGCGGGTTGGGTTGGGTCGGGTTTCCTTTTTATATGATATTTTATTCCAATTTGTGCAGTAATTTTGAAATAATAAAGCACATGAAATCAGAAATCAGAGCTGTTCATGTTTGATCATGCGTAATATCTGTGTAACGCTACAATGGCTTATTTGTTGCTGTTAACATAAATGATAGAGAACCAGTCTGAACTGAATCGGAACAGGAATGTTCCTGTTTGTGGGACACTTTATCTGTCTAGACTAATTGTCAGACAATCCCTTTTTATTACCACGTGGTTGAGTTTCACTCTCGTTTCCCGAAGGGGTGGTGTGTTTCAATACGCCTGACCCTGCCCACTTGGGACGCAGTGTCAATTACAACGAGCGCACCTACACACACACACACACACACACACACACACACACACACACACACACACACACACACACACACACACACACACACACACACACACACACACACACACACACACACACACACCTACAGAATACAGAAAACTTTATTTATCCCCGAGGGGCAATTCTTCTGGGTTCGCTCTCAGCGTGAGGAGAGCAGATCCAAGTCGCCACAGAGCAGCGCCATCAGATTCATTGGACAATGCATTTAAATTAAATACACTCAGAATTCACATTATTACTACCGTAAATTCCGGACTATAAGCCGCGGCTTTTTCCCCGTTTTTTGGCCTTTTTTGGCCCCTGCGGCTTATCTATGGATTTTTTCAAAAAAAAAAAGAAAATCTCTCTTTTTTAGCACTCTTTCTAACTATAAATCCACTTCTGTTTTAATTTCCTCTCTTGCCCTCTTTTAACAACATAACATAACATAACACAACACAGGTAAGCAGAAAGAAAAAGACGAAGCAATCACCGCCATGAATGAGGAAATGACTCACCTGCTGGAGGCTGGAGATACACGGCTTGGGCTAAACTTTTACTCCGTGAAACACTATCGATTAAGTCCGACATCGCTCAGAGGTTTGAGCAGCTTGAAAACAAGTTTGAAAACGTGCAGAAGTCCATCCACTCAATCACTAAAGAAAATAATGCAACCGTGAACAGAGTTTCTAATGCGGAAAAGCGCATCAGCGCACTGGAGGACAAAAACAACACAGTGAGTCCGAAAGTGGATAAAATGCAAAAACAAATCGAAACCCTGCACACGCAGGTTGATGACTTAATCAGCAGGAGTAAAAGAAATAACATTCGCCTGATCAATGTAAAAGAGGGAGCTGAGATTGGTGACATGGACGCTTTCGTGGCAAAATCCTGTGTTACATCCTGGACCTGAAGGAAGGCGAGAAACCACCAGAGGTGGACAGGGCACACCGGGCGCCTCGGCCACGTCCAGACCCCGGCCTGCCACCGAGGGCCATCTTCATCTGCCTACTCCGCTGGCCCGACCCTCAACTCATCCTCCAGGCTGCGGGGAAGAAGCCCCTCACCTGGGAGGGTACGCGCTTTTTCGTCCGGCAGGACCTCTCCGCGTTGGTGCAACAGAAACGCGCAACATACAACAGCATCATCGAAAAGGTTAAAGTCAATGGATATCGCTTTGGCGTACTGTACCCAGCGAGACTCGTCATAACCATTGATGGACAGCGGCGGAACAAGAGCTCAAAGTGAAACTGCCGAATATCTTTTGAGTTGGACTGGTCAATAGTACTGTGAGTAACTAAAATAAAAAAATAAAAAACGGAATTCTCTCTTCTTTAGCACTCTTTCTAACTATAAATCCACTTCTGTTTTAATTTCCTCTCTTGCCCTCTTTTCACCACACCGCGGACACTGTGTGCACTGTAAAAAAAAACAAAAAATACCATTAAAACACCCGCGGCTTATAGTCCGGTGCGGCTTATATAAGAAAAAAATAGTCAACTTTGAAGGTGCGGCTTATACACCGGTGCGCCTTATAGTCCGGAATTTACGGTAGTTTGAAAAGTAATAAAGGCACACTTCAATATTAGACCTGTAGAGTCGACCCACTGCAAAACACCAAGGACTGAAAGAAAACCACTATTAATCAGCCAGAAATAGAGAGCCGCAGGGATGACGTATTTTCGTAGTCAGAACGCGGAAGTCCCGGACTTCATGGTTCTTCACTATTTCTGCCTATGGTATTTTTGAATGGGTTTTTGGCACGATGCTTCAAATAAGGTCTCTGGGCAACACACGCTTAATCAAACGCGAACCCGTGTTCAGCGGGATAGTCTTCACACATGAGGACCACTTTCATGAGTTTTGAAGCGTAAATGCAAGCCCTGGAAGTAAAAATCTAGTGCTAAACTAATCCAGAACTACACACAGTGTCGCATAGGCTTCCATGTCGCGTCACCACTCAACCTGGAGCGTTGTTGATGTGTATTACCCCGGGCTGAACCAGGCGAGGGAAAGATCATTTCCGTGTTCGTCCTTTGAAGTGATGACGTTATTGACGTATAATATCCCCGTCGACTCAACAGTGTAGTCTCATTTAGCCGTTTGCTAGCTAGCCGTCCTTTTAACGGCACATAAAAGCTTAAAAACCTCATGTGTGAAGTTATCCTGCTGAACACTGGTCCGCGTTTGAATAAGCTTGCGTTAACCACAGACCTTATTTGAAGCATTGCGCCAAAAACCCATTCAAAAATCCCATAGGCAGAAACAGTGAAGAACCGGGAATCTTAGCATCAATGTTTTCCGGACTCATTCCTGCGGCTCTCTATGAGCCAGACATTACAAACAAACGTCAACAATTGCACATGGGGCGTTGTGGTCAATAAGGGTCTTGTGGTCAATCAGGGCGTTGTGGTCAGTAAGGGCGTAGTCGTCAGTCAGGGCATTGTGGTCAGTAAGGGTGTTGTGGTCAGTCAGGGCGTTGTGGTCAGTAAGGGTGTTGTGGTCAGTCAGGGCGTTGTGGTCAGTAAGGGTGGTGTGGTCAGTAAGGGTGTTGTGGTCAGTAAGGGTGGTGTGGTCAGTAAGGCGTTGTGGTCAGTAAGGGTGTTGTGGTCAGTCACGGCATTGTGGTCAGTAAGGGTGGTGTGGTCAGTAAGGGTGTTGTGGTCAGTATGGGTGTTGTGGAACACATGTTTACAGTTTACAGTTTTTGGCTGTGTGAGATTATGTGCAAAATAAATCAGCATTGTTTTTCCATGGAGTGTCCCTTTAAGGCCAAAACTCTTAACATCTCTTAGTTGGCATTAATTAAACACAAGAATAGGAATACATTTCAAATCACATCAACACATTACTGTCACTTAAAATTACCTTCATACGCTGTGCATACGCAATTTATCAGTGAAATACTGTAATTTATAGATGTATTATGATATAACTTATTTTTACTGATACGTATGCTTATATTAACCAAGTGGCACTCATATTCTGGTTTATTTCAAGAAAAACATTTTGGCTAGTGGAAATTCTAATTGGCTTGTAACTTTAAAATCTAGCAGCCATATTGGCTGGTGATCAACATTTAATTTCAAGCCCTGCAGGGAGAGCAGGTGGTGACATGGGAGTGAGAAAAGGAGTAAATCTAATCCTAATGTTAATTTAAAATGAGATATTCCTATAAATCTGGCTTCACATGACCAAAATCTTATGATAATAATAATAATAATAAATATACAGTAGCCGCAAGTGGCGATGACGGGGTCCAAGCATGGTCAGTAAGTGTGTAGTGGTCAGTAAGGGTGTTGTTGTCACTAAGGGTGTTGTGGTCAGCCAGGGGGTTGTGGTCAGTCAGGGCATTGTAGTCAGTCAGGGTGTTGTGGTCAGTCAGGGCGTTGGGGTTAGTAAGGGCATTGTGGTCAGTAGGGCATTGTGGTCAGTAAGGGCATTGTGGACAGTAAGGGTGTTGTGGTCAGTAAGGGCATAGTCATCAATCAGGGCGTTGTGGTCAGTCAGGGTGTTGTGGTCACTAAGGGCGTTGTGGTCAGAAATAGCGTTGTGGTCAGTAAGGGCATTGTGGTCAGTCAGGGCGTTGTGGTCAGTCAGGGTGTTGTGGTCACTAAGGGCGTTGTGGTCAGTAAGGGCGTAGTCGTCAGTCAGGGTGTTGTGGTCACTAAGGGCGTTGTGGTCAGTCTGGGTGTTGTGGTCAGTCAGGAAGTTATGGTCAATAAGGGTATTGTGGTCAATCACGGCATTGTGGTCAGTAAGGGTGTTGTGGTGAGTCAGGGCGTTGTGGTCAGTAAGGGTGTTGTAGTCAGTCAGTGCATTGTGGTCAGTAAGGGCGTTGTGGTCAGTAAGGGTGGTGTGGTCACTAAGGGCGTTGTGGTCACTAAGGGCGTTGTGGTCAATCACGGCATTGTGGTCAGTAAGGGTGTTGTGGTGAGTCAGGGCGTTGTGGTCAGTAAGGGTGTTGTAGTCAGTCAGTGCATTGTGGTCAGTAAGGGCGTTGTGGTCAGTAAGGGTGGTGTGGTCAGTAAGGGTGTTGTGGTCAGTCAGGGTGTTGTGGTCAGTCAGGGCATTGTGGTCACTAAGGGCGTTGTGGTCACTAAGGGCGTTGTGGTCAGTCTGGGTGTTGTGGTCAGTCAGGAAGTTATGGTCAATAAGGGTATTGTGGTCAATCACAGCATTGTGGTCAGTAAGGGTGTTGTGGTGAGTCAGGGCATTGTGGTCAGTAAGGGTGTTGTAGTCAGTCAGTGCATTGTGGTCAGTAAGGGCGTTGTGGTCAGTAAGGGTGTTGTGGTCAGTAAGGGTGTTGTGGTCAGTAAGGGTGTTGTGGTCAGTCAGGGTGTTGTGGTCAGTCAGGGTGTTGTGGTCACTAAGGGCGTTGTGGTCAGAAATAGCGTTGTGGTCAGTAAGGGCATTGTGGTCAGTCAGGGCATTGTGGTCAGTCAGGGCATTGTGGTCAGTCAGGGTGTTGTGGTCAGTCAGGGCATTGTGGTCACTAAGGGCGTTGTGGTCAATAAGGGTCTTGTGGTCAATCAGGGCGTTGTGGTCAGTAAGGGCGTAGTCGTCAGTCAGGGCATTGTGGTCAGTAAGGGTGTTGTGGTGAGTCCGGGCGTTGTGGTCAGTAAGGGTGTTGTGGTCAGTAAGGGCGTTGTGGTCAGTAAGGGTGTTGTGGTCAGTAAGGGTGTTGTGGTCAGTCAGGGTGGTGTGGCCAGTAATGGCGTGGTGTCAGTAAGAGTGTTGTGGTCAGTCAGGGTGTTATGGTCAGTAAGGGCGTTGTCGTCAGTAAGGGTGTTGTGGTCAGTCAGGGCGTTGTGGTCAGTAAGGGTGTTGTGGTCAGTCAGGGCGTTGTGGTCAGTAAGGGTGGTGTGGTCAGTAAGGGTGTTGTGGTCAGTAAGGGTGGTGTGGTCAGTAAGGGCGTTGTGGTCAGTAAGGGTGTTGTGGTCAGTCACGGCATTGTGGTCAGTAAGGGTGGTGTGGTCAGTAAGGGTGTTGTGGTCAGTATGGGTGTTGTGGAACACATGTTTACAGTTTACAGTTTTTGGCTGTGTGAGATTATGTGCAAAATAAATCAGCATTGTTTTTCCATGGAGTGTCCCTTTAAGGCCAAAACTCTTAACATCTCTTAGTTGGCATTAATTAAACACAAGAATAGGAATACATTTCAAATCACATCAGCACATTACTGTCACTTAAAATTACCTTCATACGCTGTGCTGGGGTCTCATTTATCATTTGCGTTGAATTCCTACTAACGATTCCTACCTGCACGAAATTCCCCCTTACAGCAGTGCAGCTGCCACAGTGATTACGCACGGGGATCTGCCCCATATCCCGTCCCCTGCATCAAATCTAACCAGTCAATACAAAGCAAAGCACCACATTAGTTACAGCGCGCATATAAACGAGCCAATGATTATCACTTCAAAAGAAAATGGAGAGTGGCAACATGTTGCTGGCTGCGGTGAATGCAGTGAGCGCGACAGAGGAGAAAATAAAAAAGTTGTCCGATTTGATGGGGGGCGAAAAGGGCCATTTGGTGTGACATTGCGCCTGAAACATGTACAGCTATTCATCACTGTATTCACTTCCCAGTCAGCAGCACCTAGGCGTGCCTCCATCTCATCCCCATCATCCCCTCCTCTCGCCCGTGCCAAATGCACACACATCACATGTATAGGCAACCTGCTTGTCACCAAGGATTCTCTACTTGCTTCTTAACCGATTTCTGTCATTACAAATGCTCTGGAATCTCTGTCATCTGCTCGCTAATTAGGTGTGTCAATGATGTTCTTCTCACCATTCAATCTAAGAGTACAACTTTAAGTGTGAAGGTCACATTTTGGCACAATTGCATCATCGCGTCCGACACCTGACATCACCGACATGTTCTTTGATAGCCTATTGGAGATTTATTATTTATTTTAATTAGATTGACATTAGCATGCAGTTTTGATGATGAAGCAGCATCTCCCTACAAGCAGTGGCGTCGTAATGCCTGGCCTTTCGGGGCTACAGCCCCGGATCTTTTATGAAAAGCCCCGGATCCCAAATATATATATTTCTTTACAAAAACAATAATAGCTTCTCCCCTCTATTCATCTCTCATTCAAGCTATAAAGCCCTAACAAATAATAATAATGGTAGTGGTGATCAGAAATGCATGCAACATATTGGGTACCTGTGTGATCATCATTGGAGGGGGAGACTCTCACTCACTCACTCACTCTCTCTCTCTCTCTCTCTCTCTCTCACACACACACTCACACACACACACACACACACACACACGCGCACACACACACACACACACACACACACACACACACACACACACACACTCACACACACACACACACACACACTATTAGATGCTACTTGAATGTATCCTTTATCTCACCCTGTTGTATCTTTGCTTTCATCATGTCACTATACAAGAAGTAACACAAATTACATGGAATAATAACAATTGCCACAATTTTATGTCACTCCATCCGTGGCTGTACCCCATCTAGCCACACCCCAGGGATGCCTGCGCCCGCGGTTGCCACACGCCGCACGTGGTCTGGGACCCGAATTTGCCCTGGTTTATCTTCTCTGCCCAGCAACATAATTTAACCACATCAAAATGTCTTGTATGTAACTTACTTGTCATCTGCAGCACCCCCAATAGCTCAATATTAATCTTTGTTCCAGAATACTTCAATCAAGCCATGATCCAGCCTATCACAAAAAAACTACATGTATCCTCTCTTACATAACTATCAACCCGTTTCCAAGCTGCCATTCATTTCCAAAGTCCTAGAAAAAGTGATTTCTAGACAACGCCTAGAGGTGCTGCAACTAAACAACCAATCAAGTTCAAGTTTATTTAAAGTTGAATTATATTAAGATGAATATATTTGCTAAAAGTGATGGTGAAACTCACCTGTTTCTGTGCTGTGGTCTTGCATGGTACAGTGTAGAGCAGAGATGTGTGTTGACTCAACAGCAGGTGAGTATCTGGTCTGAGGCAGCGGTCTGTGTGTCTCAGAGTTAAGAGCTGCTTTTATACCTCTACTGCCTTGGACACGCCCAGTGACACAGCAGCAGGACTCTGGACGTAATGACATACTACTTTGCATCCAATAGATTTGGTGCATGTGTAATTTAGCTTTGTGCAGCAGTGTGATATAGCCATATATGGGCATATGAGCTGGTCCTGCAAATATGATTGGGCTTTCTCACCTGTGATTGAGAAGGAATTTGAGAAGAAGGAAGAAGGAAGGCTTTAGCCTCTGTGTGTGTGTGTGTGTGTGTGTGTGTGTGTGTGTGTGTGTGTGTGTGTGTGTGTGTGTGTGTGTGTGTGTGTGTGTGTGTGTGTGTGTGTGTGTGTGTGTCCGCTGGCTCGGTCATGTGATCCGCATGCCTGCAACTCGTCTGCCACGACAAACCCTCTATGGCCAACTACAATCCGGCCAGAGGTCTGCTGGCGGTCAGAAAAGGCGCTACAAGGACCACATGAAGGAGCTCCTGAAGAGATGCAACATAACACCTTCAAACCTGGAAAGGGCCGCAGCAGACCGAAACACCTGGCGCTCCTCCTGCCTTTCAGGCACCTCTCACCTTGAGGAGAATATATCACTGAGACGTGCAGAGAAACGATCACAACGACATGCACGCACAAGTACAGCCCAGCAGCCAGATACCACACTTACCTGCCCCACTTGTGGAAAAGTGTGTGGATCGCGAATAGGTCTTCACAGCCACATGAGGTGGCATGAGCGCACCAAGCGCTAAATACCTCTATATAGTCCGGGAGCCAAAGGCTGTTTTTTTTATGAACCTTGTTTCGTCTGATAAAGTTTTTTTCTCTGCTGATTCTTGTACCTTGGGGGTACCTATTCAAAATACAGGAGGGTGCCCGGTGAGCACCCTTGAGCATTTTTAGATATTAACCCCTTAAGTGCCAAAATCCCATAAACATCGCGATTTATGAGATTTCATGGAAAATCAAATGCATCAAATTTGCTGTGTTTATTCATAAAGGAGCAGGATGTCATGTATAATGTAGCCTATTTGATTCCCGTGCCATGTGCCCCCCCCACCCCCAATAAAAACACGAAAGAAGCAGATGACTTTTAGTCTGATAAATCACTCCCAGGTGTTGAAGCGGTGCATGTTTGCGCAAGTCAGACCCTTCTTCCCCACTCCCCTCTCTCTGGCTGTGTGTGTGTGTGTGTGTGTGTGTGTGTGTGTGTATGTGTGTGTGTGTGTGTGTGTGTGTGTGTGTGTGTGTGTGTGTGTGTGTGTGTACATGTACGTGTGTGTGTGTGTGTGTGTGTGTGTGTGTGTGCATGTGCGCGACTGCACGCGTGTGTGCATGTTTCACTGGCTTTGAGCTGCGACACTTTCTGTCTCCACTCTCAATTCCTTGTACAGCCGGGGGGAGGGGGCTAGGTGCACTGCTCAAATCCTGTGTGCACATCTCGGCAGGGGAGTTTCTAGGGAGTGGCCAGGGGTGGCACTGGCCACCCCTGAAATCTAATTGGCCACCCCAAAATCCTGAGGATGCTGGCATCTGTGGCCAACAATACTGTCTTTCAGAGGCTGTAGCGGGCTTATTTTTAAGCTAGAGTGAAGTTAGGCTAAATTTTGGTGAGGGAAAACTTTCTACATCCTTCCTAAATGCCACAATCAGTGCTACCCTTGCTTGAGTCTGTGCCCCACTTGGGCCACCCCAGTCAAGATGGCTGGGACACTGCATCTCGCCTCACACACATCTCGCCTCAAACAGACACACGTCACTTATAGATGCGGCTGTGCCACTTAAACGTCTTGGGGGTAGAGATGTAACGGTATGAAAATTTCACATCATGATTATCGTGACTAAAATTATCACGATTATTGTATTATCACTGTATTCATAAAGAAAATGCTGAAAATGTTCAAAAAGTACTGAGCGACTCACTGAAATCATTTTACAACATTTTATATTGAAAACTCAGATCCAAAAAGGATTGATACACTCACTGAAATCATTTCTCAAAGGCTGCACGTTTGCATCTGGGAGACTGTTGCCAACTTTGGTTGATGATGGACAGTATTTACCACGTTTTTCAAAGCACTGTAATCACGGTACCATGGTAATCACGGTACCACGGTTTTAATGATAATGACAATTTTTAACGGTACGGTTATCGTAAGGAATTTTATCACGATTATCATTAAACCGGTTATCGTTACATCCCTACTTGGGGGTATGCACACATTGATGAGTTTTGTTCGGGCTATATGTTCACTGATGTCCACTGATAGTGGGCTCTCTGGAGTTCCGGTAAGACATTTCCAGAAAGCAGATGACCTGATGGATCAGATTACGAGTCAGACCAGAACAGCCAGACTTTGGGTTTAGGTCGGTGAAACCAATGATGCTGATTATGTCATACATCTGGGCTGAACGTGAGGGTGACTGGCTTCTCCATCTGACCACATTCCAGAAGATGCTTACCTACTACTTTGCAGCTGACCATGTCAACCATGTCAGGTATGGCCATACTATCTTCATTCCATGGAGAAGCTTCCTCCACAGAGCAATTTTCTCCAGGAGCAGCATTAGACACATTAGTGGAATATGGAATGGCCTGTGGAGCAACCAGTTCATAGAGTCCACTTTCATGAGGTACGGCCACAGTGATGGAGGGATCATTGGATTACTGTGAAGCCATAGGCACTGAAGATCTGGGCCCTGAGCCACCACATATGCTGCAAGATTGTGTCAGACATGAAGGAGATAGAAGAGGATAAGACAGATAGGTTCATCTCTATCACAAGGTGGAGGCTAAAGCCATGGGTTTAGCACACGCCAAAGTCAAGGACTTTGTCAGAAACTGTAAACCTGCCTCCATCCATTGGATCCCAATGAACATCCAGGGGAAAGCATCATGAACATCAAGATCACCCTACCTATTGTAGACAGTGCCATAAAGATTGAGGAGGCAATGTTAGAAGATGTTGAGAAGACCTGGCCAGAGCGATCTTACAACACCATCTCAAACAAAGTCTCACCAACAAAGTGAAGACAATGACAACAACCAAATCAATCCAAGTTGGCATCTCCACAATTTATGACCTAAATGCCATCGATTCAAGGGTAATCACACTGTTGTCTAGTGACCATGAAGTTGACATGAAGGATGTCCTCGCCTATGAGCTGGCACCAGTCCCAACTGCCATGTTTACCGAGGACGGAATGTGAATTTGTAAATCCAAGTCTACACTGAAGAAGTCACTCCAAGTTAAAATCTCCAGGAGGAATGCCAGTGTTGCAGATGTCACTGTCATTGATGGATCAGCCCTTCTTTGGACCATCCACTGGCCAGCTGATGGCACCATAGCTGATTTAATCAAAAATGTTATGACACGGCTGACTTTATATTTATCAGACAGTGACGTCTACCTCATCTTAGACAGGTGCTATGATTACAGTATCAAGTCCATCACCTGAGATGTCACAGCGACAGGGCTCAGCTAGAAACAAATCTCTTAGCTCTTATGTGAGGAACTGACCCAAGATCGGCTTTTCCATCTACAAGTTGGTGGTGACAGGGGAGGAGCCATGTGACAGGGGAGGAGCCATGCCCCATTGAGATCAAGTTGGAAGAAAGAAGGAGCCGATATGATCTACAAAATCAGCAGGAAGAAGCTGACACCATCATTGTCCAAAAGGTCCGGTGTGCTGGAGAAGCACATCAAATCAAAGATGTGTTCATCCTACTCCTTCACCATTACCATCAGGAAGGACTGGATGTCCCACACATGGAATCGCCCCACAAGGAAAGGGCAATAGTGGACATCAAGTCAACACTGGCCAAGCCTTCACAAGTTGTGAAGAACCTTTTACCAGCCCATGCCATATTGGGATGCGACACTGTAGCGTCTTACTATGGAAAAGGCTCTGTCATCAAAGTCCTCAAAACTGTACAAACTATCGGCCATTGACAATGTGGTTGCACTGTTCCAGCAGGTCCTCGACCAAGTCACTGCCTTCATCTCAGCCTGTTCCAAACTTAGCTGCTCTACCGCCATCGAATGAAGCATTCATTGAGAATGTTAACACGTTCACTGCCAATGACGTGTTAACACGTTTTCAGAATCCAGCTGTTGACTGCCAACGACGTGTTAACACGTCAAAAAAAAAACCGTTTTTTTTTTTTTGACGGTGGATCGTTGATCTGGCCCTTTTGCATCTCCTATTATAGTGTTAGAGCCGCCGGGCGTGTGCAATCCATTCCGCCGACCCACTGAGTGGCGACGGTGCTCAGACTATTGAGAGCCAAGCAAGCCAAGACAGCAGCATGGAAGCCATTATCATGAAAATGGATGGGGCGAAAACGCTTTCGCTTTCGCCTGGGTCCTGGCTGTGGGGGATTGCAAATTTGCATAATAGATCACGGATGGAACACACTTTGAAACACGCAGCATAAATATGACCAGAATCGCAAAAACTTCATCAAAGCTCTCAACCAAAACTCCAAGAAGCGAGCGAGTCCAACCAGACTTCCTCAAAGAGCGGCCGCGCACTGCGCGCAGACAGGCACAGCCGCACAGCAGCAGCAAAGCAGTGAGACTGACAAGCTTGTGAAACGGCCGCTGGCTGCAGCCAAGAAGAACGCCCACGGAGGGAGGAGTTGGAAGCAGAGGGGAGTTTCCTGCTGTTATGGAGGAAATTACTGTTCAAAACTATTGTTTAGGTCTTACTGATGCCAAAAATGAATGGTTAAAGTGACTGTTCTATCGAATTTCACAAAAAGCCGTTTATCTCTGAATATTTTTTCTGACGCTGAAACCATGCTGTATTCAACTGCTAATGCTTACATAACTACTAACTCTACAAACTAACTGTTGGGGCTTATTCTAACACCTGGTTGTAAAGCAGGACCCCGTCAGTTCGCTCAGACCATAGACCAATGACACAAAGATAAACGGACTCGAGTTCTCAAGGTTTAACTTGTACAAGGAGTCTGACGAGACGACGCTGCTCAGTTCATCATTAGGTTCACCTTGTTGTTTAAATTTATAGCATACACCTTTGTGTCTAATTTACATAGCAACATAAATTGGAAGAATCTAAAATTCAACTCAAAATATGGATATTGATATTACTATTATTAGACAATTCTGTGTTATTTCTTCCCCATTAAAAATAATCTTTTATGATCTTTTCTATAGCTGATTTTTCACAATTTATAATATAGCAAAACCTTCAGAGATATATTACTTTCACTTTGTGTACTTCAATTCAAGTCCACTGGTGACATTCGTACTCATTCGCACATATACACTATCTTTCACTTCATTCACCTCCCATGATTACTTTTACTCAATGTGTTCTTACTAGACTACGTGTCTTTCAGAACCTAAATTCCTAATTCACCACTTAGCGTGCTTCAACCGACCACAGAGTTTCTGTTAACGCTTATGTTTCCGCTCTGCGCGTTGACTCACACTTGGTGACAGATAACACACAACCACTTCATTCATACACAAGTACTTTTCGTTTCTCTTATTTTTAACCTCCTCTGCAGGGAGAACTATAGTTTTTTATTTTTAACCTCCCCTCCAGGGAGAACTATAGTTACTCAAACCTCCTTGATGGCGGAGAAGCCCCTTTATCAAACCTCCTTACGGCGGAGAAGCCCTTTTCCTTACCGTGTATCTTAGGTCTGTGGCTTGATCTGGATCCCGTCGATCGTTTTCCTGAAGAGAAGAAGGCTGGACAAGATAAATGCACCGGCCTGGGCCCGAATTCACGTCCCAGGACTTTTCAGGGTCGGCTGTTGACCCCGGCTGTCGACAGGCTTGCGGTGTGATGTCCTCTCCCTCTCTTCTGGTCAACGATGTTGGGATCCGGCTCGAAGGACCAATTTGTTGGGGCTTATTCTAACACCTGGTTGTAAAGCAGGACCCCGTCAGTTCGCTCAGACCATAGACCAATGACACAGAGATAAACGGACTCGAGTTCTCAAGGTTTAACTTGTACAAGGAGTCTGACGAGACGACGCTGCTCAGTTCATCTTCCAAGATCAGACTGTCGCTCGTCAGACAGTGCACTCCTTTTATTGAGATAAGCAGTGATTCAGTTAACAAGTTGACAGAGATCACATAATTAAGCAAATATGAAAACACATCCTTTAAAACCTAACAGTCCCTCCTGTTTTTCATGTTTTCACCTTGTACATGTGGTTTTCTCTTTATTCAGATGCATGGTTAACTTGCTCATTCACATTTTCTAACCAAATCGTCATTATAAAGCATAAGTACTTTGGCTTTACAGTTTGGTCTGATCGTTGGGACGTGTGTCATCTTCTCCAGGAAATTCCATTTGCTGCAACATAACATATTGTACAAACGCATTTGACACCAGCCGGGTTGTCAAAACTTTAACACCTGAAATGCAACACGCCATGAATAAGCACATCATGATGATTACACACAGGATGATGACTCCTCCTTTGACCAACCTCTGGACCAAGGACCCTGAAAACAACCAGCTGAACCAATCATAATTGGTAGTACCAGCGTGGTCTGCCGTCATGGCCTTTTGAAGCGCTAGTAGGCGATTCATTGCGTCAGTCATGTTGGGGGAATGTACTTCATCAGTAATGTATGTACAACAAGTTGTATTCAATAGCACACAGGTACCTCCTGAAGCAGCTGTGAGCAAGTCTAAGGCCATTCGGTTTTGCATCACCATAGTGCGTAATGCGCTAATCTCACGGTTCTGGGCAGACTCGATTATTATGGACGCATTCATGAACACGCCCAGGCGGTAATCAACAGTCTCGAGTCTCAACATGTTCTTGGCCACGCCTACCCAAGGGAACAGAGCTAGCATGACTTTGGTACCTTGATTCCAATGCTTAAATTCAGCTGGAACATCTGTCCCATCAATCGAATCATGCGGTTTGAACTCGGGCACCTCCCTCTTCCTGCGCAGACCAGTCGGGGTTCCAGTTTTGCTCTCGGTCCCTAGGAAGAAGGTGTGGTCTGATACAAAAATGGGAGCGCACATCCCTGTCCAATTTGCGGGCAGCACAGGATATGCATTAACTCCACACAACCACCAGCCACCTCTTACCCAGAATGTCCCATTGGACGCCGCGCTCACGTTTACTGGGGCGCCTTCCCCTTGCACAATGGCACGGTTCTGGGCACAGTCTGAATAGGAAAGGTTTCCCATGGGAATGGAGCCAATTTTCTGCATGTAACACACAGCGTGTTTACCTACTTTTTCCATAATAACTCTCTGGGCGCGCATTCTTCCTTTTTGGGCACGCATGGTCAGGTTGAAGTTTACCCAAAACTCTAAATCACATGCTCCCTTCTTTAAGCCTGTGGTATAGGGGTCGTAGTCGTCGGTTATGAGCATGAAGTATTGGTAACCTACTCCCGCCATGCTGGCAAAACACTTAGCCTGCGCCTTGCTCATAGCTCTCCCATAGAGAGTAACCTGGTCAGATGAGAGAGGCATTTTGGAACACACATAGCAATCATTTTTATCAAAGCTCTTTGCTAATTTATGCACATAAGCATACCACTTATTTCTAAATCTTGGTTGTGCGTTTTCTTCTTCGTCCGGGCTCCACGGGTCTTGTCGGTAAGTCCACCTTTTGTCTCTGTCCGGTAGTGGATCGTTACTCGTCAGTTTAATGATCATCAAAGTTACTGTGACTGTGAGCAGTCCAATCAGTGCCCTTCCAAACATCTAAGCGCTAGTGACTCAGCTGTTTTCTTCACCGAATTGAGACTAGCGTTTATAGGAAACGCCACCCTTTGTAGTCGGACTTCGTCGCCACTAACCGTCGGTTGTCTGGAAAGGTATCACCTTTTTTGCAATGTGTCTGATGAATCCAAGTGTCTCTTTCAGCGATCTTCAGGGCAGTCGGAGTGGTCAGCAGGACTCGATGAGGTCCGGTCCACCGTGGGCTGTGCCAATGTTTGTGCTTCACCCCCTTGATGAGCACCAGGTCTCCTGGCTCCACTCGAGTGTCCTGTAGGGCAGAAGAAATCTCTGGCAATTTATTTGTTCGAGCGACTTCATTTCCTTGTGAATTATGCCTACAGCATATCATACAAGCTCTACAAAATTGTTTTGAAAATTTTGTGTAGTTATATGTGTGGAAGTGTTGTCCTATTCTCTCATGTTGTCCTATGTCCTATTATCTCATTCCCCCTGTTGAGACATGGCAACGCCCATGGCTCAGGTGTGAGGCTATTTTATAGAGACTTTTCTCGCCCATTGTGCAGCGAACACGTGAATAGTGGAGTGAGCATATTGACTGTCTCTCCATATTGTAATATCTCTCCCTTGGGCCTGTTTGCCTGCTTCAGTAAGAGCTATTAGTGTGTGAGGGAGCCTTCCTGCTTTCACAACCTCTTTTTCTGAATCATCTACATACCACACTTCTCCTTTTAGTAATTGTACATCTTTTAGGTCTGCACGTGGTTTACATGTTCTTTCTGTCTCTACTCTGCAGCAATGCTCACTTCCTCATCAGGTGTGGGGAGCAACGTTGCTGCGTTTAGAACTGTGCGTCTTTCAATGGTGATGTGTGCTTGAGACATCAAAGTGGCTGTTAATGCTAGATACCGAGCAGGCGATTGGAAAGACATCTTGGTTTCATTCAGCAACAGGGAGACTGCATGAGGCACCCTAAGCGTTAGTGGATGAAACAAGATGATCTCTGCTGTAGCATGTACTGCCATTGCGGCTGCACAAACTGCCTGTACACAGAGGGGAAGTGCCATTGGCACGGGATCAAGTCGTTTCGAGTAGTCGCCTATGGGCCGTTGTTTGGTTCCGTGTTTTTGGGTAAGGACAGATGTCATAAATCCATTTTTGCAATCCACCATTTGTACAAACATTTTGTCATAATCAGGTAAAGTTAAGACGCACGAGCTCACTAGGCAATGTTCTTGCAATGCTTCATCAGTCAATACACATATCAATGAGTCACTTTGGGTACAGCACTCGCTATCACAGGTATCCTCTAACAGGTTTAGCGAGGTGCTGAGCTGCTCACATCATGTTTGTTCTAACGGGGCGAGGTGACCCTCGGGGTCATAGTCACTGTGAAGCCTAAGTGCTTTCGTCTGAGTCCATTTTTCTGCTGCCATCCGTCTATATCGTCATGGTTTGTCAGTGCCTGGGGTGCGTTTATAGCGTAAAGTCATGTGTAAGTCTTCTGGGTTTCTTACTTCTTGGAAGTCTGTCGGGGTGAGCATAATATATATTTCAAGAAGGAAATAAGTTTAATTGAAATCATTTAAAGTAACATCATTTTCTTTTACAGCTCACCTAGAGGTGTAAAACCTCTACAGCAAGCCACTGATTTTCCTCTCACTCTGTAACCTAGCATGTACTCCAATAGCACTGTAATTTAAATATAACTGTTACAATGTCTATCCTGGACCCTCTCCGTGCAGTGATGATTGACATATCACCACACTCCTCCTACTCCGGTATCAAGACCGAGATCACGTCGCTGTAAGTACCATTTCGACCAAACGTGTCTGTACCCACCACAGTGAAAGCGACCGTGTATCCGGGTTTGCAGCGGGTAATGCCCACCGCCATGGGCAGTGGACCAGCCGTTACTACTGCCCTACGCTTCCACGCAGGGAAAACACTGTTACCTTGTTCCGTTTCGCAGGTAATGTAAATACTGTAATTTTCCATTGGTGGGGCTGAAGGGTCTACTTGGTTCACGGTCCAGGATAGGGCGATACAGAGGGGCCGCCGGATAAGAGCCACCTCTACATTAACCCTAGAGGGGATATTAAAATCGGCAGCTTTAATGCTCTTGCCGTCGGGAAAAAAGTGGACAGTGCTGTCTGGACAATTGCGGACGGGGAAAGGAGGGAAAGATGCCATCTTTTCGGGGCGTGTGTGGTCCACCAAACTGTTATTGTGCAATGTGCATTCTCCTCTTCAGGCGTAAATCACAAAAAATGTTATATTAATTTGTATGTTCTGTATTTAAATCTCAAGATAATCTGAATCTAATACAGTAGAATTACACATAGAGTGTAAAATATTCTAAAACTCCCAATCTTTTAATAATATTTATTAACACAGGCATATAAACTCACTATATTCGCCTATCTTGATTAACTCACTATATTCCTGCGTATCACAGTTCCACTGTAAAATAGGGCGTCCCCTTATACAATGAAACTCTGCTTCGCAGTATAATCCCACTCCTTTCACAAATGAAGGTGTGTGCCTAATAACACAATTTATTTCGCTCTCTGTTATATATATAAAATGTTCCTCTATAGGTGAGGATCATTCATTTTCCCCAAATAAAATAATTTTCAAAGTTATGGATCATAAAGCAGTGTAACACAATAATACAAAGGAATACTAACCCAACGTGACCTAATCTTGCATTAGGTTCACCTTGTTGTTTAAATTTATAGCATACACCTTTGTGTCTAATTTACATAGCAACATAAATTGGAAGAATCTAAAATTCAACTCAAAATATGGATATTGATATTACTATTATTAGACAATTCTGTGTTATTTCTTCCCCATTAAAAATAATCTTTTATGATCTTTTCTATAGCTGATTTTTCACAATTTATAATATAGCAAAACCTTCAGAGATATATTACTTTCACTTTGTGTACTTCAATTCAAGTCCACTGGTGACATTCGTACTCATTCGCACATATACACTATCTTTCACTTCATTCACCTCCCATGATTACTTTTACTCAATGTGTTCTTACTAGACTACGTGTCTTTCAGAACCTAAATTCCTAATTCACCACTTAGCGTGCTTCAACCGACCACAGAGTTTCTGTTAACGCTTATGTTTCCGCTCTGCGCGTTGACTCACACTTGGTGACAGATAACACACAACCACTTCATTCATACACAAGTACTTTTCGTTTCTCTTATTTTTAACCTCCTCTGCAGGGAGAACTATAGTTTTTTATTTTTAACCTCCCCTCCAGGGAGAACTATAGTTACTCAAACCTCCTTGATGGCGGAGAAGCCCCTTTATCAAACCTCCTTA
>NC_139638.1:2195000-2207500 GCF_964638095.1 Poromitra crassiceps | reverse complement strand
GCGAACTCGTCCTAGGCCATTTGCCCAAATGAGCCCAAACTTTTTCTGTGTCATCTCTGGACTTCCCTGATCTAAAGACGTACAAAGAATTTGGATACGTGAAACCGTCTTGAAATTATAAATCTCTAAACTTTTAATGAAACACACCGCGACACTAAATTGCCCACAACTCATTAACCAGGCAATTACAACTACTGCTGCTACAACTGCTACCACTCCCACTACTACCAACACTACTACTACTAATATTACTACTACTGCTACTACTACTACTACTGCTTGGAAACTGTCAGGTCACCGGATCTCAACCAAACTTTGTTTACTTGTGCAAATACCAACTCTGAATAAATGTGGACTATTCAGTGTCATATTATCTGACATATACCCCCCAAGTCACCGGAAGCTTGGACCCCGCATCGCCGCTTGCGGCTATATTTATTATTATTATTATTATTATTATTATTATTATTAGAAGCATAACACTTATACAATGTTATGTCTGTGCAATTCACAACCAAGCCCACTTAACAAGACTGATAGCTGCTTTAACTTTGGGGGGGAGAGTTTAGAAGAAGTCAGGAAAAGCAGTAGAGTGCACAGCATTGTTCTCTGCAGGGAGTCTGGAGAGTGTGCATGGGCCACTCCAGATACTTTTCCTGAAGCGCTCCTCTTGTCTAAGCATATGATAAGTGAGACCTGGGTCTCCAGCTGTGCTTGGGGGGGGGGGGGGGGGCAGTTCTAATGGAATCCACATGGTCGCTGATGGAGACTAGCAGTGCCATGCTGTGACTGACGGCTGCGTCTGACATTGGGCCTTTCTGACGACTGTGATTGAGTCAAATTTGCTGATTGAGAATAAACAGCGGCAGTGTGCCGTTTTATCACAACAATGGTGTCGGCACATTGTTTAGACCAGGGGTGCCCAAATTATTTCCCATGAAGGGCCAAAACTCAATCTGGGTGGAGGGCCAAGGGCCAAAAATAAACGTTGTGGAATTACATTAAAATGTATTGTGTTTTATAGAAAATTAACATTCTAAATCTAAAATAACATTTCAATATAATAATCAACTTTTTATCTGTTTGGTAATTGTAATAATTTGCAATTGGTTATATATATTAAAAAAAAACATCTGCATTTGTGGGGAGCTTAAACATTCAATCAGTAAACACCCAGTTTAAAACAGTTGTATTTTCCACCTTTGTAAACAAGAGAGAAATTTGACTTAATTCACAACTTGAAAAATCCTCAAGGTACTTTGAAAATCAGTTTCGTAGTGGCGATGTATATTGTACTCTTTCAAAACAGCCACTCTCTGTCTGCAAATGAGACAAACCGCTGTTGAATTTACTTCGGTAAAAAAACTCGTCTTGCCACTCCGTCCTAAACTTTCTTTTATCAGTGTGCCACTGCCGTGATGATGATCTGTCCATCTTGCTGAGCTGGTGTAAAGCCAGTGACTGGGGAGGGATCAAATATCAGAGCTCACCCCCCAACCAGGTGATTCAGCCAACCAATCAGGAGCAATCAATCCTCAGATAGCAATGCCTCACACCCGTGTGATAGAGTCGGGGAGAGAGAATACCAGCTGCACAAAATTAACGTTAATCGTAGATAGAAGAGTCCCGACATCTCCATTCAGGCGCGGACTGCATAATCGGACACGTCGGGCAACTGCCCGGTGGCCTGGCCTTCAAAAAAAAAAAAAAAAAAAAAAATGGTCCCACCCCCAAATCCGTGGCGGGCCAAAAAAAAAGAGCGCCCCAAATTGGGCACCACTGGTTTAGACAGTGACAACTCAAGATGCAAAAAAGGCCTCCAACACTCACTTTCAAAGACCTCCACTCAAATAGGTTTTGATTCTGGTTCCTTCAGTTGGATGTTTGAGCTTCAGCTTGTGCAGAGTGATGTCTGTGCAGAGTTTGACACTAGAAGGCTGTTTCCACACTCATCTTCTGAAAGTGGAACGTTTCTCTGAGCTCACTGGAAAGGCGATTTCCTACAATCATGATTTGTGACATCACAGATACTTGGAGCCAATCCCTGTCCAGTATTCAGCAGTTAAACGTATTAATATATATATATATATATATATATATATATATTTGCAGATTCTGGCATTTTTAATGAGGGAGAAGGAGTAGATGTCATTTTAAGGATTTTGACAAGATAATTAAACTTTTTTGTGGATCACAAATGATTTCGTCAAAGTAGTTTATACAGTACTACAACATGACATTAGGGGGTATTTAAGGTTAAAAATAATTTCCTGAGTGGGGGGGGGCGATGGAAAGAACAGCGGGGAGCGGATTCTTCATATGGAAGAGCGAGTGCAAATGACATGAAGGGGAGAGGTGTGTGTGTGTGTGTGTGTGTGTGTGTGTGTGCGTGCGCGCGCGCGTGTGTGTGTGTGTGTGTGTGTGTGTGTGTCTGTACGTGACAGACTGCATTTGTTCTTGAGATCTTGAGTCACACACAGATGAGCGAGGCAGGATCAAAAACACACTCACTCTTAATACATCACAACACAACACTGCAATCTGTTAGCCATTACTCAGTGTGCGCAATCCATCTTGTGTGCAGCACACACACATGCGTCAGAACTCTATTTGAACAGCGGTCATCTATGTCCGTCCGACTACTACACCCGGTGACCTGTGGTGAGGTCACAGGTCATTTTGTCACCCGACACCGCTGCCATAATGACCCCCAGGGCAAATGGTCAGACCACTGTTACACCGAAATCTGTGACCACCGAAATGCGTGACCGCATCGGGGAAAGAGTCAATTATTTCAACATTTCTGACAGCAGCCGTCAAATGATGCGACCACACACTGTAGCCTACTGTAGCCAGCAGCAAGCACTCTCTGCCCTCACACATTTCGGTTACACACCGTATGTGGTGACCCATCAGATTCTGTAACCTGCCCTGTTATCCAATCCCAACCATCTTTCAATCAAAGTTAAAACATGATCAACACCTAAATTGACGATAATGTTATTATAAGCAAACGTTGACTATAAATGGAGACTGACAAGATAGTGTCAGGAAAAAGTTGAAGGAAAACCATTAATAGTGATCACTGTTCATCAAAAGTTGTATCATGTCATCGTTAATAATAACATAATAACATTGGGCATTTACTTGCACAAACTGTGTGTGTGTGTGTGTGTGTGTGTGTGTGTGTGTGTGTGTGTGTGTGTGTGTGTGTGTGATTCTCAGACCCCTAATTTAGTCCACATTAGGACCCCCATTTGATTAGATGTTCTCTCTTGGACCCGAATCTGAGAATGTTGTGGTTGGTGTGTGAGGGCAGGTGATGGTCAGCAGCACTGAGGTCATGAACCTCTCTTGAAGGTTGGCAGCTCTGGGTCAAGAAGGGCCGCGATACTCCCCGACAGCCACGCACGGATGTCACATCTTAGTTATGGCTCCTTTTCACTTACAACAGACTCTGAGATGCTCAACAAAAGTACTTTTTAACACTTTGATACAAAATTATATTCGATGACTCACTCATGCAGTCATGCATACGCGCATACACACACACGCACACACACACACACACACACACACACAGACAGAGAGCTGTACAGACACAGAACAGGTACACCCATTGAGCAATCGCGCGGGCCACGTTGGACAGGTTTTTCGTTCCCAGGAGTCTGTACGGAGAGGTGAGGTGTCTCCTCCTCCTCCTCTCCTCTCTCTTCTCACGGTTAGTCATCCCTCTCCTCCTCTCATGTCCACAAGGAGGGCTGTTCCTCCTCCCAGGATCCCCTGCTCTCAGCCAGCCTGCCAGGCGGAGACAAGCAGCTCTTCCTCTGGCTCTGGGCCATTTTTGCTCTCTCTCTCTCTGGGTTTCAGTGTAGTCAGAGGTTGGCAAGGAGGCCTGGGAATCAGCAGGTGCACTGACAGGTCTGGCTGGCCCACGATCGAGCCCCATTGGCTCAGCGGTGCCTGCTCCCTGGTCATCTCGATTGGCGGTTGAAGCAGTTGTGCCTGGGGGAAGACTTGGCACTACTCACATTGTGCCGCTCTCACACACACAGACAAAAACAGTGTTTGTTGTGATTGAGCGCTCCTCTAATGGCTGGTCATGTGGTTGTGATGTGAGACAGGTGCGTGCCGTCTTGATTGGGTAGCAGTGAGAAAGACTAGAGTTGAGGACAAGCTGTGGTGTTGCATGACCACCACAGCTGTTTTGTTTTTGTCATTTATAGACTAGCAACATAGGCTATATGTTATATTACTAGGCATCTCGCGCTCGATTCCTAGGCCCGCCCGCTGCGTGGGCTCGTTAGCTTGACCGCTGCGCGACGTCGCCCGCAATGCAGCTTGTCGAGCTGGCCCTGCAGCTCGCATACGCAACTCGACCGCTGTGTGGGCTCACCTGCTCTTTTGACATCACTGATGATCACTGAAGATGTCACAACTTCGCATCACTGATGACATCACAATGCTCTTATGACATCGCTGATGATGTCACAATGCCATGGCCGAGCCCGCTCTGCAGCTCGACCGCTGTGCGAGCTCCCCTTGCTCTTATGACATCACTGATGAATGACATCAATGATGATGTCACGACTTCACATCTTATGACATCACTGATGACATCATCAGTGGGACAAAAATGTGAACAGAGAACAGAGCTCACATTGCCAAATTTAGAAGATAGATAGATAGATAGATAGATAGATAGATAGATAGATGGATAGATGGATAGATAGATAGATAGATAGATAGATAGATAGATAGATAGATAGATAGATAGATAGATGGATGGATAGATAGATAGATAGATATTTTTACTTAGAGTTGAAACGCAGGTTATCGCTATTAAACCCTTGGACTATAGAGGACCACAATGGAAATAAGTCTTGGGGCCATATCCTATGCCCATTGCAGGGGCACCATTGCAAGGGCAAGTCCAAACTTTGCTAGTTTGTACCACTCAAAATGTCAATTTTGTTTCCTTTCAATTACCAGTAAGTATATTGTAGTTACAGTATAACTTGTTTTAAAATGATCAAATAAATAAAATAAAATCTGTTTACCTCAAGGCTTCAGAAAAAGAAAAGGAAATCCGCACACTGTTTTTTCAGCTCCCACGGTGAGTTTTTTAATTACAAAAAAGCAACGTTTCGACCCTCACGGGTCTTCATCAGGCAATACAGAGAACAAGCTCTCTGTGCATGGGCATATACAGTATATAACCTCACATGGGGTGGTGGTGCCCCAATCAGGTGATGACAGACACCTGTGATCATTACACAATACATAATTGTTGAAATAGGTCTTTCAACAAGAATACACCTTTTTTAAAGATCATATAATAACAGAGGTAAACAAATTCTAAAATACCTGATACAAAAGAAATACAAGAAGTAAAACATGCAGGTGAATATTATTATCCCTATCTATACCAATAAGAAAACCAAAGAAATATAAAAGTATAGTACAGTAGGTTCAGGCAGGGTTTGAACCCAGGACTCCCAGATGAGAGTCATGTGTGCTACCTACAACGGTCAAGGTGCATACATATAACAACAGAATATAATAAAGTTAAGACAAAATATAATAAAGTTGAAACATCACAGGAATGGCTTGACGTCTAGTTCTTCATTGAGGCCATACGGAGCCAACGTGTTGAGTGTATATACAGTATGTGAAAAGCCTCACGCTCTAAGTCGTTGTTCGTGGTCACCTCCTCTAGGGGGCTTTTCAACCTTCTCTATCCCCATGTACCGGAGTGAGGAGATGCTGTGTCCTGCTTGTTTGAAGTGGACTGCAACAGGGTTACGTTCATCACCGCATCTGATGTTACTGCGATGCTCGCTAATCCTAGTGCGGAGGGCTCTAGACGTTTTCCCCACATAAGCTAATCCACAAGGACATTTGAGAAGGTACACCACAAACGAGGTGCTACAAGTGATGGTACCATGTATTTTGATCAGTTTACCACTATGTGGATGTGTGTAAGTTTTACACCTGTGAGTAAAACCACATTGGGCACAGTTGCCACACTTGTAGTTACCAGGGGGAATATCACTCAAAAACGTATGTCTGTTGTCAGGAGTGTACGACCTCACCAACTGGTCCCTTAAAATAGGGGGACGTCTGAAAACCAGAAGAGGCGGTTCTTTAAAATCCTTCTGTAGTTTCAGGTCTGTTTCAACAATATGCCAATGTTTGCAAATAATGTTCCTCAATTCAAAACCCAGTGGGGAGTACTTGGTAACACAAAATGTCGTATTGGCTTGATTAATGTTTTTCCTACTCTGTTTCAGACAAGCCTCCTGTGTGACTGAACTAAAACGTGAAGCAGCAGCTTCAATCGATTCCTGTTTGTGTCCCCTTTCCAAAAACCTCTTAGTCAAATCAGCTGCCTGTTTCTCATAAGCAGCATCTGAGCTACAAACCCTTCTGGCACGGTGAAATTGACTGATAGGTAGACTCCTAATCAGATGTTGTGGGTGAAAACTATCACCACGAAGAAGGGTATTCCTATCTGTGGGTTTGCGGTAAAGGTCAGTCTCTAGGGTGCGTCCCTCCTTTTTAACCAACACATCAAGAAAGCTGATACATGTATCACTAGCCTCAAGAGTAAACTTCAGATGTGCGTTTACAGAGTTGAGGTAACTATGAAACTGATCAAGAGTCTCTCGTGAACCAGTCCAAATAATAAATAGATCATCTATGTAGCGTTGATACAAGAGAATGTGAGACTGGTATGGATTGACCTCTGAATTCAAAATGTAATTACTTTCAAATAGACCCATGTACAAATTAGCATAATTAGGGGCCATGGTGCTACCCATGGCTGTACCATTAGTTTGCAAGAAATAGTTATGGTTATACAGGAAGTAATTAGTGGTCAATACCAATTCAGTCAAGTCACAAATACATGTTGTGCTGGGTTTGCTAGAAGGCTCTCTTTGACCAAGGAAGAAATGGATTGCCTCCACACCACCCCCATGTGGGATGTTGGTGTAGAGGCTGGAAACATCCAAGGTAACCAGTAGAGATTAATTTGGCAGGGACACAGATTTGAGTTTATTAATAAAATCAATCGAATCTCTGGTATAGGAAGGTAAAGAGGTGACCCAAGGTTTAAAATGATGATCTAAGAATGAGGAAATCTTGTTTGTCAGTGATCCAATGCCACTGACAATTGGACGTCCTATTAAAGGAATAGTTTGTGACTTATGCACCTTCGGCAAAGTATAGAGAGCAGGAACAACTGGATGGTTGATTTTCATAAACTCAAACTAATTTTTACTTATTTCCTCATTCTCAAACCATAACTTCAGCTTGTCATGTACCATATTTTTCAATGAAGAGGTAGGATCAGAAGGAAGTTTACGGTAAAACTTTTCATCATTTAATTGTCTTTTAATCTCAGCATCATAATCAGAAAGATTTTGAAGAACAATGGCTCCACCTTTATCTGCAGAACGAACAATCACAGTGCTATCATTATGTAATTCAACAAGCGCCTCTCTTTCAGCTTTAGACATATTATTGAATACCTTGTACTCTCTTTTATGTTTCAGGATCGTATGTACGTCTCGTTCAACCAGAAGGCAGTAGGTGTCAAGAGAAGCATTGCGATTCCTAGGTGGAATGAAAGTTGATTTTTTTCTGAATTGGGCATCCATTGTCTTTGTAGAAGGGGTAGAAGTGGGTGGAATCATAGCAGGTTAATTCTCAGATACCATCCCAATCATGTTGACCTGTCCATCATCAGGGACCACCGGCCCCCCTGAATGGAAGAATTCTCTCAGTCTTAATGTCCGAAAGAATTTCTGAAAATCAATGTACGTTTCAAAGTCAATGGGAGGGGCAGTAGGCGCAAATTACAAGCCTTTACTCAGGGCAGTGGTACAAATCACTGAAAGAGGCTTAGATGAAAAGTTCATTACCGTGTTGTCCGGCTCCTGGTGTTGTACATGCGGTCGCTTGTGTAGCCCCCTCCGACATCGCTTGCGCCGCGGTGGGTGCTCCGCCCGCGTCTTCGGCCCCCTCCACGTTGACGTCGAACACTGTTGCCTAAAAAAGCTGCCCCCTGCCAGGAAGGGTTACCCCTGGAGTCGGACCCCAGTGAGGAAGAGGAAGGCCACGTCCTGGGAGGAAGAATCTGTTGATGCCCTGGAGGGTGTGAAGGAGCTTCTTGTGTTCTTCTCCAGAAATAGATGTTGTTTGTTTTGTAGTCCCTCATGTCCCTCGTGAATTTTTTGCGCTTGACATTTCTTGTCTCAGCGAGTACTTTGTCTCTTATGAGGTCAACCTCTTTCTTCAATTCTGAAATCTTGGACTTATCAGTGAATTCATTGTCCAGCCGATTGGTGATCACTTGAATATCCTCCCTCGTTTTGGCAAGTTGTTCCGTCGTTTCTTGTATGACAAGTGCCATTAGATCCAACGAGCACTTATTGAGGATCTCACACCAACGTTCACAAAGTTTAGACTGATTCTGACCAAAGGCTGGGGCCTTTTGTATTCTCAGGCCTCTTGGTATAATCTTGTTGCGGAGATAATCACTCAATGTGATGGCATGTAAGTATTGTTTGGCCTCACGTACTGTATGTTCAGATCTGTACAACCAGCGGCGCCTCAGGAGGTCCCTGAAGATCATCAAAGACACAAACCACCCCCACAACAGTCTGTTCTCCCTGCTACCCTCAGGGAGGAGATACAGGGTCCCAAGAGCACGCACAAATCGCTTGAGGGACAGTTTCTTCTCACAGGCCACGAGACTCCTTAACATATACAAATAGTGTAGTAGCCGTACTGTACCGCACTGTAGATGCTACCATTATGTATGACTAATGTTCAATAGTATGTTTAATTAGGTATACGCTATTTGCACCTAACAGAATGTTATTATGTTTAATTATGTTTAAAGTATGTTCATGCCATTTGCACTATGGGCAGTGAACACGCCACTGTCTGTGGCGTGTCTTACTGCTTTATTGCTTGTTGCCTCTTGTTTTTTATTTATATATCTTTTATTTTTTACACTATGTTGTAACAGAGCCTACAGCACAAGAATTTCACACGTGATACTTGTACTACGGAGTGACAATAAAAATCTTGAATCTTGAATCTCTTGATTGTGATTGTTATTCTGATTGTGATTGAGCCACGCTATGGCTTCAAAATCACAATTATTTTCAAGATAGTATTTTACAGATCGGCCTTACAGTTGTACCCCTCACCTTTAGTATAGAATCCCCTTGCCAAGACTGTGACGTGATGGTAATGTGTCACCAATCTTATCAACATACACTCAATACTTTGTTCCCCCTCATCCCCTTGAAGACCACCAGTAAATGACCGTGTTATCTTTCCAGAATAGGGGGTAGCAGGGATCTGTGTCACATCTTCACACCTTGCCTGTGCTCTGAATGAAAAGTCAATGGCTACCTGGTGTGAGAAGCCTGGGAAGAGTGAGGAAGGGTGTGTGGTGGTTTGGGGGGGGGGTGGGATGGCACAGCACACAGTCAACTAGCCATCAGCATCAGGTGTGAGATACACATTATTGGTTGTGGATTAAAAACAGGAGCGGCATGGCCTTTTGTGCTAATGTTGTGACAAAAAGCCCAAAAGTACGCTGATCCTTTCCTGATCCCGTCCTTTGTGAGCGTATCGTACAAGGCTAGAATCCATTTTCACAGCATGACTTCAGGAATGTTGACAGGACTCATTTCCCACCAGATCTGCGTTATAGGCCTACTACTACTAACAGTGGGATGGTGAGAGTGATTTTGATTCTGACTGCCTATATGTTAACGCTTTATCTCACCAGACCAGAGGTACACAGACAGACAGACAGACAACAGGCTATATTTAGAAAAATGAAGAAAAGAGAGAGCATATGGAAAGCTATTTTAGTAGGAAGAGATAAAAGAGAATGTGAAATTCAGTGTTTTCAGGTCAAGCTCAGGGTGTGCAGGCTGTTTGGCCCAGGGTAAGTATATACAGTACCTCTACTGTCTGGAAGAGATATATATAGGGTATAATATGGAATAATAATTAAAAAAAAAATGGCGCACCAAGCAGTATTGATTTGGTTTGTGAACAGACAAACTGCATCTAGTCAGAGATGGGAAGATGAGCTAAGGGCCGTTCTATGAGTGTTGTCAGGATTCAGTGTTTTTGAAAAGTGACAGTTAAACATGGTTCTGAGGATCATTTGTATACGTGAAGTGTGTGTTTTGATTGGCCGTGAGTTTGTACACGGGGTGTGCCCACGTCTGGGAATCAAGGGGGTGTGATGTTCTCACACGGGCATTTCGGGGATGAGGAGGAGGAGGGGAGGGAGGCAGGGGGGGTTGAAGGGGAGGGGTGTTGTGACATCCACACACGGTGACAGTGAGCAAGTGAGGACATGATGCAAGTAGACACAACCCCCATTGTCCCATGTACCCTGCTACACACACACACACACACACACACACACACACACACACACACACACACACACACACACTCACTCACTCACAAAATGTGGAAAATAGTCTTTACTATCATCATCACATATAAAAGGGAGCAAGTGGGGTTTGTCTGTTTACATTTTTGTCCCACTGGATGATGTCATAGGCATTGTGATGTCATCAGTGAGTGATCGATTTTATTTGATGATCCGTAAAAAAAAAAAAAAAAGCCATACATTAAATGTACATGCATGTCATCAGTGATGCAAAGTTGCGCAATTGTGCCCTCGAGCACCCCATGATGTGATCAGTGATGGTCACTCGGGAAATTGTGATGTCATCAGTGATGCAAAGTTGAGCAATTGTGCGCTGCGCATGCCAATAGAGCAGGCGAGGCCATGCAGCAGGCAAGCTGCGGACGAGGCCGCGTAGCAGCCGAGCTGCGTATGTGAGCCCGCGCAGCGGGTGAGCTGCAGGGCGGGTGAGGCCGCACAACAGCTGAGCTGCGCGCGCACACTTTCTAGTTATTTTAAAATGTGGAAAATAGTAAAAATAAAGAAAAATGTGCATCCAAACTTGACTGGTAGTGTATACATTGCATACTAACTGTTGTTAACTAACAGTTGGACGGGGTGGATATTGATAACAGACAGTGTATGTAGTGTAATGGGTTAATCTAACAATAGATATTGTGTGTTTGGGTCACATTTCACGATGAGAAGAGTGACAGCTGTTAGGACTTGTTCTGTAGAGAGTGACTGGTCTGGTTAGTCACAGCACAGCCGATTGCTCATTCTGTGTTTGTTGTCACCATCAAGGGGGAGGCATCTCTATCAGGTAAAAAAAAAAAAGAGGGAGAGATTCTGTTGAAATCCTCATGAGAAGATACCCTCGCTATAGGGATTTACATGGTTCATGATCAGGACCAAACCTGTCACAGTGTCAGGAACTAGAGAACAAAGTCTATTATCACAAGCTGCTCCATTGACAATGAATGGGGGGGACTGTCTTTGTGGATACAGAACCTTAAGGTGATGTTCTAAAATATGATTATAGTGCAATCACTTCTACAGCCGTCCCGTACAGGATATCCTTATTCCCAGAAAAGAATGCCCTCTTCCATCTTTTCCTGTTCATATGAAATTACACATTTGGCAGTGGGCCAAACACTCCTTACTTGTTTCTGGCTGACAGCAGTGGATATTTCTGAATACAGGCCAAATTAGTCCTTGGGGACAGACAGAATAGAATAGAATAGAATATGTATGCATCTGCCCTCCACCCACCCAAGTGTGTTAAAGGGGCCCTACTATATGCTAACATCTAGGGGTGTCACGATACACTAATTTCACGATACGATACGATACACGATATTGGGTTCACGATAACGATAAGATACAATATTTTAACAATATTCTTTTTAACAAAAGTAAATCATTTTTATGTATTTATTTATCATTTATTTAACCATGTGAGTCCCGTTGAAATCGAAACCTCTTTTCAAGGGAGCCCTGGGAAAATACTGGAAAAATAGTCTTTCATTTGAAATACACAAAATACAAAACAAATGCTGTTTTTGGAAATTGTTATTATAATAACTATAAAACAACATGGAAGATAATGCTTCTCTTGCAATAGAATGTGTCACACTGTCACAAACTAAATGTTTGTTGCATGGTGAAAGAAAAATAAAGTATACAATCTATTTCTTAAATAACTCATGCTCAATGGTCCCTAAACTTATGTAATCTTATGTACCCCTTGAGCTGTTTTGCCATGCCAGTAGTAGTCTACCCCCTCACTCATGCGTGTTGATTCTGCTAAATTTGTTCTATTATTATTCTATTCTATTATTTTTAACGATATCATTTTTTTCTGACGATACGCATATCGTGACGTTTCGATATCGCGATATATCGTGCGACGAACTATCGTGACACCCCTACTAACATCGCTTATGTTTTCATTGTGAGTGAGTGCAGAAGTAGCTGAAAGGTTTGATGTATAATAAAGCTATGTTTTGGTAAAGTTCTGTGAACTGTCACAGTTTTAAAATGT